>NW_026585742.1:2102414-2128669 GCF_907164565.1 Psammomys obesus
GTGTGTGTGTGTGTGTGTGTGTGTGTGTGTGTGTGTGTGTGTGTGTGCTTATGTGTAATAACCAGTTAATCTAGGGTATCCACCTTGATTTTATGGACCCTCTTGATTTTAGGGTCTCTTACAGCTCTGCAGCTGAGCCCAGGGACTTCCTGTGGCTGTCTCTCTAGCCTCAGGGTTACAACCATGCACCTCCGTGCTTTGGTTCTGGGAGACTGAGTTTAGGTTCGTGTTTATATGGCAAGAACTTTACTAATTGAGCCATCTCTCTCATATTCTCAGTATCTTATGCTTTCTTAGTAGGGAACAACAACAACTCCAAACAATGATTGCGGAGAGCAGGAAAATCACTGAAAGAAATCCAAAAACCCATAGGTAGATTCCACTGTGGCTGAATGATGTAGAGAGGCTGTTTTATAGAGCCAACCTGACTTGGCTTCGAATTCTTTCTGTCTCTGGCAGCTGTGTGCCCCTGAGCATGCTGTTTTACCTCTCTGAGACTCTGTTTCTCGCACTGGGCAACAGAGACAGTTTCAAAGGAGCCTGTCTAAGATGGCAGGGGCTGACCCGCATATAATTCAATGCTTATATTTATGGCAGCTTTTACTGAGGTTGACACTTTGTCACCTGGGCAAAGAAAGGAGGCTAAAATAAAAATCACATAAAATTCCTTTCCATTTTAGGGCTTCGAGATTGATTTAAGATCTGCTGAATTTTGCACAGTTAAATTTATGCTAAATCTCAATGCATACATGTCTACCTACCAAACATAATCCCCGTTCCACACTGCTTGGCTGTGTCTACCCCATGTGACAGCCACCAAAGTCCACGAGCAGTCCCGTTACTACAGAACCTGAAACACATAGATCAGAAGCAACTCACACATTTCAGGACAACACAGGGGCACCAGGTGCTTATCTGGTACCCAGGAGAGCAGCGAAACGAGTCAACGAGGAAGAGAAGACAGACACTGTTCCTCAGCAGATCATGCCAGTGCACACCCATCTCCCAACTCTTTCAAGTCAGCCAGTTGTGCCAACAATTTAAAGCAGTGGTAGAACAAAAGCTAGAATTTAGAGTAAGTGTAAACAACCAGAATAACGCAAAAAATGACCCATAAACAAACTAAGTATAACGTCTTTATCCAAGAGCAAAAAAATAAAGGCTGGCAGTAACTCCCTTGAAAACTGCAGGTGGGTAACAAGCTCTTACTGGCCCTTCAAAAGATCATGCCATCTTTAACTATTTCTTCTAGCAATGTAAGAAACTGCTTTTTTCTCCCATCAATGGGTAATTGAGAATACCTTCATTTATACTTCAGTTGGTATAAACAAAGGATAGTTTGGCATTATAAGTAGTTGTTATTTAATACTTTCAATTTTAGTGGGGTTTTTTTTTGTTTGTTTGTTTGTTTGTTTTGTTTTGTTTTGTCTAAATGGAACAGAAAATGTCCTTACAGCATGTACTGAAGAAATCTGAATACATGGTCCCTAATTTAACTCCACCTCTAGATAAGGTCATGCCCAATCCTGCTTCAAATCTGCAAACCAGATATTTCTACCTGGCTTATATTTGACAGTTGGGGTCTCTAGGAGTCTCCATGTCAGCATGCAGGCTACTTTTCAAATCCACTATCATCCAAACCTATGTTAGAATAGCATCCACTAAGACTATTTGGGGATGAGTCCTATTTTTTTCTATTTCTTAATTCTTTGTGTGTCTTAGAGTCTTTCTTGCAATGACAAAGCGTCACCACCAAAATCAAAGTGGAGAGAAAGAGGTCTGTTTCGGCCTAAAACTCTCAGGTCACACTTATCACTGAGGGAAGTCAAAGCAGGAACTGAAGCGAAGGCCACTAAGTAGTGATGCTTATGGGCTTGGCTCTTCATGTTTGCCAGTCTGCTTTCTTGTACAATTCAGAATCACCTGTCAATGGATAGTACAGCCCACCATGGGCTAGGCCCTTCTACATCAATCCTTAGCCAAGAAAATGGCCTTGCAAGCTTGTCCACATGCCACCGTGGTAGAGGGTGTGTTCTCTCTAAGGGGGTTCCCTCTTTCCAAATTCCTTTAGCTTGTGTGAAGTTGACAGAAATAAAGAAATACACAGGACACTGTCTGTGTCTCTTCAAATGATTTTTGTTGTAAGAAATAGAAAATCCTAAGTACAATTAGCTTGACAAGCAAGAGAAATTCTCGTTTTACTTAAGGACAGAAGTAGCTTAATGCAGTCACTCATCGAGTGTAGGAGTTAGTTCCTCATGTGCTGTAGAGTAGCCATAGTGTGTTGGTAGAGCGCAAATGCATTAATCAGAACCTGTGCTAGACATCTGAAGCAGGGAAGATTTAATATAGAGGAGTTGGTGCTTTAAAAACTACTGGAAAGGATAAGTAAACAGGCAGGCTTCTGGCTAAACTTCCAGAAACAACTTCCAGATCCACTGATTCCTGACCACAAGGAAGTCACAAGGAGCTATTTGATTCTATCTTCAGGCCATTAAGAAAAAAGAATCTCTGCAAGCAGCTCTCTCCACAGAGTGAACTAGAAAAACTGCAACTGTGGTTAGGAGTTCAGGAATCAAGACCTGAGAGCTGCCACCATTTGCTCTGATACACTTCAGACAGCCCTTACAATTCCGGAAGCTGGGCAATGGATACCTGAGCAAGACCTTTGGGGTGTAAAGCTTCCCACACCCTCGCTTGCCAAAAGAGCAAAAAGGTGTGAAAGATGCCTCCACTTCTCTTCACCTTCCAAGCATCACACAGCCACATCTGACTGAAGAGGCTGTTTCTGTCCTCTGTCCTGGCTAAAAGAGAACCCGAGAAAGACTGCTTTTGTTTTCCCAACTAGTCTGACTTGAATGAGGGCAGAAAAGCAATTGTGGGAATCCATCTGGAGTATACAAAAATAACAGGCTCTTGGGGTGAGTCCTGACACAGGAGCACGATGAGAGCCAGCAGCAATCAAGGCCATTGGAGCCTTTGATAGAGTTTGACAGCAGGGAAAAAAAAGAAAAGCCTTCCTTGGTTTTGCTATAGAGAGTCTTCTTTTTATTTTACTGGGCCAATATAATAATTTGTGAACCCTTGACCCAAAACCAGTGACGAGGAATTCATGGGCTTATTGGTTAGATGAAACACTGTTAGAAAATCAAACAGAAAGTCTCCTATGGAGATTCTGCTCACAAATTATTCAGTAAAAAGTTAGCCAATCAAAGAGGCTTGTTCTGATTATCTTGTTTCTCCTTTTGCCCTAGTACTTCTTGGTCTCACATGCTGTTACTATGTCTTCAGGGCTCTTATACTCTGAAGCTGTGCTGGTTACTATTTCCTTTTCCTATCAGGGAGTGATCCCGAAGAAGCAAGAAGACTTGCCTTTCGTTTGTATGTCTACATCCACGCAAGGCACTACTAGGCATTCTGCATGCTGCCTAAGGAAGGCACGAATGACTGGCCATTGTACTGGATCCATGTTACAGCTGTATTCCTTATGTTGGTTAGTTAGGTTTAGCAGTTCAACTACACAGGGCGAAAGGTAAGAGCTGCTCAACATGTGTGTGGACTGAGCTAATTAACACACAGTCTGCGGACTTCAAGGTTTTAGGATACCACATGTCACCTAGTCACCCACTGTGTTCCAATAACCATGCATATATCAGAGCCCTTAGCCCTGAAGAACTTTAGTGACACAACAATTAAGAATATGTTACACAAACCACAATAAAAATTAGTAAATTAATTTCTATAGCATGTTTCCAGTAACATTAGTCATAAGAACAAAATGGCTGAAGTGACCAATAAAATATAATAAAGAACTGTTCAGCCTGACGAAGGGTGGCCACTTTTGCACATGCTATGATAAATTAAGTAAGCCACAAAAAGAAATACCTTATGATCTCATTTACATGTAGGGCGGGAGTGATTAAATGCAAACAGACAGAAAGTCCAACAGGAGGTGCCGGGGCAGAGGGAATCAGATGGCTCTTAGTCCATGGTATAAAGTTTCAGTTTTGTAAGATAAAAGGGTTTCTACAAAGTGGTGGTACAGCAACACAAAGCTACTTAGCACTGTACAATTTCACAAAAATAGCTATTAGCCAATTTTGATGCATGTGTTTTGCCATTTATGAATAACTCCCTTCCCCTTTCCCCTCAAAATTGGAAATTTATATTCTGAACTGCAACCAGCACTTTATATAAATTACTTATTTCCATTTTATAGTTGAGCAGGTTAAACATCATACTTAAAATTATAATATTTTGTTAATTAATAACTCGATATATGTATACAATGTATTTTGATCATAATTCCCCCAACTGCTGCTTAACTCCTCCCAAATTCACCTCCAACTCCCTACTCCATGACAATCACTGTCATAAAAAGTAACAACCCACGGAGTGCAATTTGCTCTATTCATGGGCTTCCGTGTGTAGGGCTATCCACTCGAGTGTGGTCAATCCACCAGGGGCTCTGTCTCAAAGCTCTCTATTTTTAAAGTCCTGGCCCAGAGAGCACAGCTCATTGGCAGGGTACTCATCTGACACACACAGGGATGCAGAAGGGCCCATCCAGCCCTGGGAAGAAAAGAAGAAACAAAGGGAAGGGAGAAGGAGGGCAGGGAAAGGTGAAGTATAAGACACAATTAGACTGATGAAGACTGTGTGATTGTTGGGAGGCAAAGCTGGGACCAGAACTTGAACCTCCATCTAGAAAGATAATGCTGTGAACTGGCAGCTGCAGGGCTGGGGTTATAGCTCAGCATATATTCTTACCTGGTCTGTGAAAGCCCCGGGCACTGATACCCTGTAGCACAAAGCATCGCAAGCCAAATGGAACATCTAACATGCATTTGAAGTTCATGATCACATGGAATAGCAATAGGAATTTTCTCCTTTGAAAACACTGACCAAGGGCCAGGCATGGCTCAGTGCTAAGAGCGTTTGCCTAGCATGCATGGGGCTCTGATTCCATCTCTAGATACTCAAGGGCAAAGAGAGGCAATTCAATCTGAGGAATTTATGGATACAAGTGATCTACAACTGCATCTTTGTGAATGGTCTATTCTTTTTACCTGAATCTGTTTAACTGATAAAGTTTTCACTGTTTATTTTAGTAGCAATTGAATAAACATACTAACACATGCAGACTTTGTTCTTGAATTACATTAGGTGAGAAATTTTTCTTAAAAAGAAAAAGACTGGAAAGCTGGAAGAGGATTCATGCCAGGACAGTCAGACAGATGGGTGAAAGAGAACACACAGCAAGAGGCCATAGTGAGCCAGAGGCCCCCATATTACAATGGTTTGGCTTAAGATTATTCACTTTACAACAGATAGCAAGCCATAGGCATTCAGCAGAGTCTTGGTTTTAAGTTGCAACGTTTTCATGTTGCTTTGTAGTCCATTCCTCTCTGTTGCTGTGATGGGCAGAGACAGAGAGCCGCTGCTTCCAACAAGCCAGTCGTACTCTACAGAACACGCACTGCTAGGTTCCGAAGCTTGGTACTTTTGAGATATCATCAGCTTTCAAGGGGTTGATTAAACCCTAAGGCCATCTTAAAATCAAGAGCATTTGCTTATAAAAGACACTATCCAACATAGGCAGATTGGCCAGATCCTGGAGAAGGAAAGAGATTCTCAAAAACAGTAATAGAAACATCAGCTAATTATTTAGGAAAATATAGCAAGTTTCTTCCTCATAAAAACTATTAAAGGAAGAAGAAAAATGAGCCACATAATGATTTTTCAAAATTTGAGTAGCTAGACAAGGAAATAGTTTTAAGTTAAAGCCCTTAAAACATTAAAAGAATATGGATACTTAGATGACAGACAGACAGACAGATATTTCTCATGATGGAAAACTGAAACTTAGGTCATATAAATAAAAAGTGAATAAAAAAAACAATGTGAGAAAATTTATTTGGTCTCTTTCATTAGCACTTCCATAATATACATAAGGCTTTTGTTTCAACTCCCAGTGCTGTCAATAAGAAAAATTAGTTACATTTCAAGATAAAAGTGAATTTCTTAAAGAACCATAAAGTCTCAGAAATATTAAATTCTTCATCAGAAAACTAGGATAACATCATGAATAGTTCAAAGAAAGAAATATAAGTGGACAATCATAATATGAATGCACTCAACTTCTCTATATTTAGTTAACTATTTTAGACACTGAAATGGCATTTTTCTTAGAGAGGCAGACAATCATTTTTCAGTAAAAGCCAGAAGAGGTTGTAAGAAAAAGACATACATATGCACCTCCCTCGAGGAACAAATGGGCATGTATATCGAAATATTGATTCATATATATGTATTTATGTCAATGCAATTATCAGAGTAAAAGAAAGACAATGTGTCACAGTCTTAACTATTTAAAAAAAACTCTTTTAAAAATGAGAATAAATTCTCTTCTGCAGACTATTATTTAAAAGAAATTGAGAGATGGAGTTTTCAGTAATTAACAGTGTGGAAAATCTAAGTATATCTAAGTGTGATCAAAGCAGAACACAAAATATGCAAATATATGTAAGAATTTCATGACCACACAAAAGATTTCCATGTATGTTTATTTGCTCTCAGAGAAAAATCATAAAAGGCACTGTCAGGAAATGGGTCCTGATATTAACCGCTGGCACAACTGAAAATACAAGTTATGTTGTCTTGCTTCTTTTTTAGGTAATAAGGCAACATTTTCAAGTAGTTTAAATTAGTTGATAAATCGGTTTTAAAAGACTTTTAAGGTATTACAAGCCCTTGTTCTATAACAGACTTGCTGTGTTTACACTTATTGGTGTACTATTCTAAGAAACCAGGAGAAAGACAAAACACTGTCAGCAAAGACAAAATCCTGATATTAGGGGATGGGCTGGAAAAGGAAGGCCACTTGTTGCTAGAGCAGGTATAATGTAAGGGAAGGAGAAGGAAAATCAAAAGATCACATGCGTTGTATTGTGATTCGAGCAGAAGGCTTCTTGGGTTGGTGACAAAGCCTTACCTAATGGACTACAGGAAGAGAATGTTCCAAGAAGCCTGGCTGACACTGAGTCCATAGCTCCAGGCTTCAGCCTGCACTGTAAAGCCCATGTCCAGCTCCTCATAGTTTTTGGCTCTCTAGCGATTGTGGCTCCCTTCCTCCCAAATCTGCTGTCAATACCAGTTACCGAGGACTAGACAATCGCTCTTGAGAAGCCATCATGGACAACTCTAGGGATGAGTCATCACATTCATTACAACACAGTGCAAATTAAAGCCCAATGTTAGCTGTTGTTAGTGTCTACAATTAGACCTGTGTTTTCCTATATGCTAGAGGGAAGACAGACTGCCCTCAGTCATAGGGCAGTTTCATGCATCAGGGAAGAAGATGCAGCAGGTTGGTCAAGAAGATAGGGAAGAGCACTGAAAATTCCACTCTGAGGCAAAAGCTTTTTCTCTCTTACTCCAAGAACCTTTCTTACAGCTCATGCTCACATGCTAAAGATATGCAGACATTTAAAAATTGAGGGAATTCAACTTAGTTTAATTTTCAGTTTTATAGTTATTTAATGCTAACAATATGCCCTAGGTAACCAGAAAGTTAGTGAAAGTGTTTTGAAAATATTGTACAAATGCACTACAGTTTAATAAGAAATGGAGATCTAAATGTGGGAAATAATCTCTGCTAAGCATGTCTTCTAGGGCGATCCACAATGCCCCAATCCTGAAATGAGAAAGTCAGCAAAAAGATGAACTGAATCCCAGATGTTAATTGCACAGGCTTACTGGATTAGAAATAGAGATAATTAATTGCTAAATTTTAATATGCACAGGGCTAAGGGGATGAGAAGATTTCAGTAGTGTGGTTGAGGTCCAGAAGGAAATGATTACTTCTTCACAGGACTGAGAGCCTTAGGGGCAAAGGGCAGCTGCAATGTCTGTGTCTGGGAGACACCGAGTGATGAAGCAAGACAAAAAAGAAAGCATGGAAGCTTCCATTGCCTTTTACTGTTCGGACTGTTGAATGCAATTGTGTACTGGAATGAAAATCTTAAAGGCTGTGTGTGTGTGTGTGTGTGTGTGTGTGTGTGTGTGTGTTGTTGTTGTTGTTGTTGTTGTTGACTTTCAAAGTCAGTGATTAGCATTCCTATCGAGGAGTGCAACATTAAATCCAGGCAGACCTGAAGTCCATTACTGCTTATCTAGGGGTGGGGGGAGGCACTGTTTATCACCTAGATAATTGTGTTTTTTATGATCTTCAGGATTCAGGAGAATCCTGTGGTTAATCAGGAAAACTGAATTATGGCTAAGATGTGACTATGCCTGTTATTTTTTTTTAATTGATAACAAAGCAAACGATGAAGAATCAACAATTAGCCAATGCATCTAACCTCACATTGAGTACTAGCTTCTCCATTTCTTCTTCATCCATGGCTCTCCTTCAGATTCAATAGCTTCAACTGCCTCTCTGTCTGCAGGACAAACCAAATCCCCAGGGAGGCCACATCTATTTTCATTAAATACTTATTTGAGGCCCTCCACTGCTTTCAGCATTAAGTCCAGCACTCCAAAGTGGCATTCAGGATCCTCTACAATCACTGCTGACCCTTCTTTGCCAGCCTCACCCTCATCAGCTGCCTCTTCCCTGGTTGTATCAATTCAATCAGCATTTCCAAGGCTTGTAGCCATTTTGGCACTCTATGATGGTTGAAGCTGCCAAGGTCTAGTTCACAGGTCACATCTTCCATCAAAATCCATTTCTCCTACTCCAGTATGTCTCCAGCAGGGGCACAGCCAGCATGGGATACCCCAGATTGCCACCTGGTGTGTGTCTGTCTACTCAATGAGACGCTGGGCTCCCTGATGACACAGACAGATTTCTGCTCATCACAGTTCCCCTCAAAAAGCTCAGTATGCTGTCTGTACATAGTAGATTTTTCAGGAAGCCCAAAATCCTTCACAAAACCTCAACTAACTCTGAAGTGTGGTCTTCACACGTTAAAGACATAAGAAACAACTTCATGGAATTAAAGTTCTTACTCCTATGGTGTATGTTGGCATATTTTTATCTACCATGCATGGCATAATTCTAGATGATATCATGCTGATGGTGTAAAACTCCCTCCATCTTGGCCAAACCCATGGAAGTAATTTCCTGTTTGACTAAGGGTATGGCACTCATGAGGACAGGATTATAAAATTTTACTGTAGGGTTGAGAATGTAAGTCTAAATGTGTCAAGTGAGAAACATTCTAAATAGCATTTTTTTTTTAAAATGGAAGTAATTGAACAGCCTGTTTTGGGCATATTTAATACAATCTTCAGTATTAAGCCAAGCTTTATTAACTAGACCACTTCATAACAGATATCCGATCTGTCTGCTGGAGGATCAGAAAAGGAGCGGTGGGGACCATCAATTCCGCACAGGTCTTAGCTCGTTAATCCTTGCATTCGTTATATTCCAGCCAGGTTATTTCTGCCTTCCATTTACATAGCACCAAGCAAGCTTTACACTCCATCAGCTTCACAGTGTTTCCCAAATTTCACTTTTATGTTTCCATTGTTTAATGAGTTTTAGAAGTCTTTCCCCCAATCCTAGGAGGTCCTTTAAGTGTTTCATTCTCTGCCTGACCTCCAAAAACCTTCCAAAAATAATAATAGAATTATTAACTTGTTAGGTAGATAAAAATTAGCATTTATCACATCTTCACAGCACTGAAAAACAAACAAAGGATGATTTTAACTACTAGTGTGACTTCACTACCCAGCTTACGAAACAAAACAAAGCAAAACTAAAACAAAACAAAAAAATCAAGGGCTTTATTCTCTAAATCACTACTAGCAATCATTTTATGTCATATATTAATCCTTACAACATGTGAATCATACAGTATTTATAACACAAATCAATAACATTTATAACAATTTTCATCAAAGTTATTAGAGAAAAACAGCTTGAGTCATTCAAATTAACATAATACTACTCTAAGAATTTTCAAGTACTTTGAAAATCATACTGCACAGTGTTTTCCTATTTAGGTCTAGGTGACGTAGGAGAGACAGCAGCATCATGGAGGACCTAAACCACCAGCCTGTATCACCTCTCTCCTGCCAAGGGACTGATAGTATAAATATGAGAGTTCAGTTTATGGCTGTATTTTACTTGATCAAAGACCACAATTACGCTTGTTTCCCATTCCTTATGGAAGGCACAGTGTTGTGTCCTAGCCTTCAGCTCTGCAATTGTGAGACAAACCCAGTGACTTAGCTATATCATCTAACATGTGGGTGATAGCCTGTACCCCAAATCAGGTTCAGCAGTGCAGCCTCAGTAAGCCAATTCTAAAAGCTGAAAGAGAGGAAAGCAGACAAAGGAGATTATTCAATGTGGCCACATTATGAAGGGGAAAAAAGGGAATCTTCACCTCCATCTTTTGAGTTCTAAAGTAGAATTGGGGTTTAAATAGAGGGCTACAGATATGCTTGCCTAAGCACTCTTGTTGAAGGTGTGGTCCAGCCCAACACTGACCCATCAATGTCCAGGCTTTGATCTTCCACTGTAAGATAGCAAATTGTTAGAACTGTGTGGAGTCTCTTTTGGGAAGACAAGATACCATTCTTACCGGTGCATTTTCCTTCTCACAGCTTGAGATTCCTAGAGAAATCCCTGTTTCTCTTGGGGGCCCATTGTTTCAATACACCCATAGTCTTCCCTGTTGTCATTACGGTTACTGTTGTAATATAAATAGCATCTCATGTGCCCTTAACAAAGGAATTTTGTTTATAGTTTCCTCATTTGATATGTATTGTTCGATGCAAAGTTATAATGGTGGAATTGTAGGAACAATTTGTTCTGAGTAATTGGCCGCCAGGAATATCTTGAGTTCCTAGGGTCAGCCTGGGAGTCAAGAAGGCAGAATAAGACTTGTTTTGCCTGGAGTACAGGAGCACAGGACAGAGCCAAAAGGAAAGATCTTTCTAGGACAAAGGCGTGAAGTAGGGTGGTAATCCAAGGGTTAGGTATAGAGTCTCCCAGTAGGAAATCTATCTAGATTTAAAAGCCTAAGGGACCGTTTTATAAAATTGTTTCTACTCCTAGGAACATTTAGTTCAGAACAGTGGAAGGAAAGCAGCTTTGATTCACACCAGCAAAGGAGGGAGGACATGGAGACAATGCAGAACCTGGTCATAGAAGAATTCATTGGCATAAAAATGATATAGTTAACAGACCACAGTAAAGTCTAGAAAACTAGGCAACGTCTTACAATTTACACCAATGGAAAGTTCTTATGGTGGAAGAATAAACGTTAGTTAAACTTACAGGATTAAATTACAAATTTACTCAAGTGATTTAAACTTTTACTGCGCAAGTAGCAATTTTAAGTTATAAGGGATCTGAAATGTTTCCAGAGTTTTTAAATTGGCCATTTTACTCTAGTTTAAAAAAGAAAAGAAGGTAAAAGAAGGAAGAAAAGATTTTCTTCCGTAGTCTTAGAGTGCATAGCAAATCCTCTGACTTATAATGGGCTGTTGTAATTACACAATTTCATTAAAATAATTTTACTGCTCACTTCCCAGTATTCTGTTAATTATCATTTCAGAATAAGAAAAACTATTACTCTTAAAGCCAAAGGAAAGTGGGCTTAAGCAAGGATGGAAAAGGAAGCCAGTAAGAGAAAATATAAAAAGAAGCTATTAATATTAGCAGTTACAGTTGGACACTTGTTCATTTAATAAATCTTTGGCAGTATTAGCAAGATTGATGAGAAGCAGCACAAATGAGGAGAACATGAGATAAGCGATCATTTGTTATCATTACTGAGATATAAAGTATGATTCAGTGTTTCATAATGGATGTTAAATTTGATTTAACATATGGTCGGCTCATTTGCTGAAAACTACCCTTAAAGACATAAACCCATTCTGAAGTCAGAACCATTGTCTTAATAACTGGAATTGTCTTTCTCTGGGAAACTGAATAAACTTTGCAAACACAAGCTTGAGGAGAGGATGTGGAAAGGGTCTGTGTTAAATGGGTGCGCTGCCGGGTTCAGTTCGTTAGGTACGGCACAGAAAACACCGTCCCCTGGTTGAAAGGGTTAAGAAGGAAGGCATTAACATCAGCACAGGCAGTCTTGTGAGACAAGGTTCTCAACCATCAGTGCAGAGGCTGTCATGGCTGTAACTGCTCCACCTGAGAAATCTTCATCTTTACCATCACAAAAGAGTGTCAGTGCCCTCTTGAATTCAGTGGATTAAGTAGATTAAGAGGTTTTAAAATAGTTCATAATTGCTGCATTTCAAGGGTGATCTACAGGGAATGAAAGGCACTAAAATACACTTGGTACATGCATCTACTCCTAAAAGTCACTCAATTTTATCTGAGCTCTCAGTTTTATCAAGAGAAATGCATTAAGATTAAGAAAAAAAAAACAATTGATGAACCTTGCCTAGAGATACCAGATGAGTCTGTGAATGAGCTGTCATTTGCCACCCTTGAAGGCTGATTTCTTGAGCTCCTAGGTATGTGTTCTAAAATCAGGCTTATTAACAACATGGCTGTTTTCCTCTGGATTGTCTTCATTTGCTGCTGCCTTTGCCTTTCCTCATGCTTGGGTTTCTATTGCCATGCGTAGTCTATACTCATGTGAAATAGGGGCTCCTAGGAAACTGTCATCCACCCCTTTAAAAGTGATCTGGACATGGAGAGTGCGGTCTCAAAATATGACAATTTGAGGTGGCTCAAAATGTCATATAATTCCATGTATTCATCAGATGCTTATCTACAAAATGCTCTTTAGCCAAATAATCTTTATTTGTCCATTCTTGGGCCCTGACTCTTTAGTGAATATTACCCTCATATGATATTGATCAACAACAGCAATGTCCATATGTATTACCACTCTCACTCTGTGGACTTCATTCATTTGTAAAATGAAGATGGTGAACATTCACACACAGGTAAAGGAAAAGTTCTCTCTTAGGCTGGCTGTGCACCTGGCCTCTAATGTCTCACTACAGTGCTAATACCAGAAATTAAATTGTCAGGGTCCCTACAATTTGGTACTTTATTGAATTCCTAGGTGATTCATGAGACTCATTGGCAAGACAGCATTGCCACAATCTACCCAATTGTGTAATGACTAGCTGAAAGAAAACCAAGCATACTAAACCAACTCAATAGCCCACCGTGGGACTCCAACCTCTTTCTCCAAGAAGCTGTCCTGGAAAAACCAAGCCAAGAAGAAGAAGAGGAGGAGGAGAAGGATCCAGCATCCAGGATTTCCAGGTTCCTCTCCAAGATTCTGAGAGATTATTTAAAACAGCACATGCAAGATACTTTAGAGGCATGTAGACCGCAGGGAAGATGGAGATTCTGCCTCCTTTATGGCTCCATACTTTCCAGTGCTTAGCATAGAGTAATCACTAAGAAAACAATGTCTTTAAGTCACCAAATCAAATCTAACTACCAATGCCATATGTCACTAATTCGGACAATTATAAGTCTACTGCTATTCATAAAGCACCCTGGTGGTCTCTTCCCCTTCACATGCATCTTTTCCCTTTGTGTTCTCCTCTCTGCAGGAATTACTCAATGAATCCCTTTGTCTACTGGCTTCCCATGCAGCTGGCCAGTAAAGGATCTAATGGGAGACACCCCTGGTGGACCCTGGAACTTTGTAGCCTTACAGCATCAGATAAGGCATACGTGTTCAATGTGCGTGCATGAAAAAGGACAAGCTATCCCTTCCAGATTTATATGTGCCCATGGTATCTACCTCAAAGGGCAGAGATCTCAACGCAATCAATGTTTTTAAAATAGACACCCCAACCAAGACTGGGCTGACAGGCACGCAGCTGCTCCCACTTTATTAATTAGTATCCAGACCCTCTGAGAATTGATTCCTCCTTTGATCCCAGCCCGCACATCTCTGTCTCTGATACCTAAACAGGAAATCATGTTATCTTATAATTAAGTGATAATCTTCATGACAGAAAAGATGACAGGACTATAAATGGCTCCTGCAAGTGATGAAAATAACTTCCTCCCCCTTCCTACTCCACTCTAGAAACTTTGCTCAACTTCATAAATCTATTAGTTTTTAATAAACTCTTGGTGAAACAAGCCTGGTTCTGATTCAACAAGATAGTATACCCACTGATATACTCCCCAGAAACTATATGCATCTGATTCTCAGGTTTAAATAAGGGCATCTTGTTATTTGCCTTAGGAACCTTCTCAACCTCTGACAAACCTTTGCCTTTAATGTCCAGATTGTTAAATTCAGTGTAAGTTAAAAGTTCAAACTAACTTAAGAATCATTATTGAAACAAAACTTAAGTGTTTAATGTGCAATACGTAGCTGGCCAAAGAGATGGGTTATAGAGTAGAAAACCTTACTGTGCGAGCATGACAGAAAACCTTATTTTGAATCCCCAGTACTTATGTAAAAGGCCTGCAGCCTAGTGTTGGGAGGAGAGGAGACAGGTAGATCCTGGAGGCTCCAGTGCCAGCCAGCCTAGCCAAAACACTGACTTGACTCCTAGTTTTGTTAGAGACCCTTCCTCAAGGGAATACACAGGCAGGTGATAGAAGACATCTGCCACCATCCACTGGCTTCTCTATACATGTGTATAGGTGCACAACATACTCACGTGCACACACACCCCACTTGTACCCATCCGGCCCTCAAGATAATAAATAGATATGAGAAGGTAAGGCTATACTTCAGGAAGTGAACAGATAGTCACCAAGTCATCCACTATGGACTAGGGATTGGAACAGGTGCTCAAGAAACAACAGCATAGCATACAGAACATGGTTTTTACTTTTAAATAGAGCAGGGACTAGCTTTAGGAAGGTCGAAAAAAATGAGAGGAGTTATTCTGGAGCTAACTGGTTGCTGGAGTAATTCACAGATGACAAGTGGGAAAGGTGCCAGGGCTTAAGAGCAACAGTCATGACCAGAGCTGGAAACATTATACACAGTCCTTTCCATGTTCACTCCATGAACACTCTGCAAAAGAACGGGCAGATGCATCAAAGTCATGTTTCTGCCTGGACTGTGAGCTCCTTTGGAGCAAACTCTCTGTGCCTTTCAAGCTCTTCACGGTTCTTTGTGTGCTATAGACGCCCATTGCACTGCACAGGCACCAGCGGACCACTTCTCAGGACATAATTCTATGTCATCTTGGTCCTTTGTTGATCTGAAGAAAACATTCCTTTGCTAGTTACTTTATCCTTTCTCTCACAGTTCTTTTCTTTCTCAACATATGGATTTGTTCTGGATAAACTTCCCACATCAGTGCTTCCTTTGAAGACTGTATTCTTTGAGAATTTATATTACTAACATTTGGCTATTATACATCTCAAAAGCAATTTTGAAATCAGGTTGAAGATGTTTTCAGATTGCATGATGCTGTTCTTAAAATCCATACTCTTGGGCTCTCAAGAACCCTGAATACTTTTTTTTTTCCTTATTAGTAATACAAAATCCCTAAAAAAATGCCATATTCTATTCTAAGTAGTAAAATTATTTTTAGTTGTTTTATTATTCCTTGCTCATTTTTTGGAGAGTTCTTTTTTTTTCAGCTCCAACTTCTCAGTTTTCTTTTGTTTTCAAATTGAAGTCAAGGAAACACAAGACCCTTTCAGATTAAAATACAGCTCATTCTTAGCTTCTTAGAAATTCATCATTTGTTATGTCTTTTGCAGAATGTATTGCACTTTTAGTTCTCATATGGTTCATCTCCCTAAAGATGCTTAGTTTTCAATCTAGAGATGGACCTTTCCTCCACTATCCACAATTCCTGTGTTTTAATTTTAATTTTTTTTAGCCTCATATAGTTTTGTATTTTCCGTGTCTTTCCACATTGGTTCCTCTAACATAAGGAGTCACATGCTGTAAGTTTGGCCCCTGAGGTAATTTATTGAGAGGTGGTGGCACATTTAAGAAGTGGGACTTGATCACAGACAAGCTTGTTCAGAGGAACAGAGTCCTTATAAATAGATTAACATTTTCTTTCAAGAGATGTGCTCAGTTCTTTTGGGACTAGATTAGGTATGTTTGCAGTTGCTTAGGTCTCAGCAACTTGATCAATCACTGTGAGAAAAACCTTACACAGCTGTCTCCCCATGATCATTTCTTTCCAGATGTGCTACCTCCCTTCCCTCTCCCTTTCTTCTTCTCTCTTCCTCTCTCTTTCCCTCTCTCTTTCTTCCTCTCCCTCCCCCTTCTCAATGTAATAAGACAAACTGCAAGGTTTTCAGCAGACACCCTGTGATTTCCTGAAATTCTGAAACTGTAAGACAAAATAAACTTTATGTTACCAACCTCATGTACTTGTTATATACTGTGTTATAGCAACAGAAAATACTGAGACACATTGCGAAAAATAATTTCCTCTCTCCAAGTCACTTGAAGGGGAACCATTAAGATCTAACATGTTTGCTCAAAATACAGTTATACAAACTAAGTTTGCATATTTCTTATATATACAAAATCAACCCATATTTACAAAACTATAATCTCACATTTGTGTGACAAAATCATTACATTGACATGTTATCAACTTGTTAAGATAGTTGTCATGTTTTGTGTCTTTTATAAAACAAGATTCATTCACAGTGAAGACAGCTTTCTTCCTGTCTGCCATAGTCATACAAGGGGATCCTCACATACATATTTTCTTCTCTGTTGCCTAAGAAAATCTTTTCTCTTTCAATCCTGTTCTATATGTAGTCCTTTCAGCACCCCCGCTGTTTCCTTCCTAGGTGACTCTATCATCCTATCTTTCTAGCAGTGACACTTCTTATCTGGGATCTTCTTAAATCCTTCCTCCAGCATCTTCCCAAGAACTCACTTGGTCCTGTCAAAGCCTATAACACAGCCTCCCAGACACATACAACTTATACCGACAAATTATTATGTAGTGCATTAGAAATAAATTCATGCACCTTTGCCGCGCCTAAGGAGCCACTGTTTAGTTGTTTATCCCTCTAATGGCCCAGGTCATCTTTGCCATCTGTCCAACAGACTGCATGTTTTGACAGCTTGAAATTTTGTTGGCCCCTTGGTAAGGAGTGATCTTTCCTTCCAGAGTCAGGCCTTCTCATCCCTTGGGTCTGGTTATAACCATTCTTCTAGAGAGCTTTCCTTGTCTTTCTCAAAAAACTTCCCCAGATCCTGCAATTCTGTCTTTATTCTCCATTTACTATCTTGCTGATAAATATTTCATTTCAGTGTGTGTGTCTGTCTGTCTGTATCTGTGTGTCTAGCTGAACTTTCTTTTTTCACTGTCATATAAACCAAAAGATAGGGAGGAGGCTGGACCCTCTCAAAGGTCCATCTGCTGCACTAAATTCTAAGCCCAGCTCAGACTACATGGCCAGTAATCAAGCACAAAGTGAAAGGAAGAAAACCCAAACCCAAACCTCACGTCCACAGAGCTTGACATAACTTTGAGTTCTTGACACATAGTCATAGAATGAAGACTGGAGACAGCCTTTTGAGCATACTGGGTATATCATCCTTACTTGGAAGGTACTTTCAAGTTGAATGTATGCGCATTAGTGAACTAATGGGTAAGAATGTTCTGTGTAACTAGCAAGTACTAATGAATTAATGAAAATTTCTATGGAGCTGCTGGCTGACTGGCCATCTCTAGGAATCCCCTCCTCCCCCTCTATTTCTACTAGCTTATTTCCACACTGATTTTTATGGATCTGTATTCAAAAGCTAAAGTAAATGAAGTGAAACTCTGGAGAACGCTCAACAGTAATAGAGTAGACTGAAAAATTTTAAACCGAAACTCCTATTGCTTAAAGTCACCATGAAACACATCTCATTACATTTGAGCAATATTTAAAAGAACATCACGCTTTAATCTGCTCCTGAGTTAGATTGCTGGAGATAAATGAGATTCTGAAAGAGTAACTGGTGGGAATTAATATGTAACCATGTACCCAGTACAAATTTTCAAAAAGAGAATTGATTTTGTATCTAGTGAAATATAAAAGACATGCTATAAAACGAGGTTGTTAAGTGGATGGACAGTGAAGGACTAATGGAAACTCTGTGGTCGTTACTATCTGCCCTTTGCCATTGTTGTGGTTCTTAAAATACCTAGAGACTGGCACTGACTGTGCACAGCTTACCCCAGGCCTGGGTACCCTAAAACCCAAAGAGCATGATATTCTCTGCTGCCCACTCTGCTTTGCCATCTTCCACCTTTCCCCTGGAAAGGAAATATCGTACCCTAAGTAATGCAATAAAAACTCCACTATAACTCTCTTAGGTACTCCACCCCTTGCCCAGGGCACTTCTTGTCCAGATGGATAAAGAGAAAAATCAGCAGAGGCTAGGAAGGGAGGGGAGAATGTAGGAGGGGAGGGAAAAAGAGGGGAGGGGATAGGGAAAGGAGGGGAGAGGAGAGGAGGGGATAGGGGAAGAGGAGAGGGGAGGGGAGGAGATAGGAAGGCAATGGGAGGGGAGGGAAAGGGAGGGGAGAGAAGGGGAGAAGCAGAGGAAAATAAAGGACTAGGAGATGATTCTACATCTTTAGGTCATTGCCTACTTCTTACCACTGTCATTAGTAAATACAGCAAATGTATGTCCTTTGCAGTAGTGAGGCTCCTTTGATTTCTGCCCTCACCCCCTTCTCTCTGCCCAGTATGGAAGGTGCTATTCTCGTAGGGCCTGGGGAAGGGCAGAGTCAATGACTGCAACAGCTCTAACTAAAGAACTAAAGCACACACTGGACAACTCTAACTTTCCAATCTCACCTCCATTGTAGCTACCCTGTCATTTTTTTAATAGTAAAAAAAGGCAGCATTTCAAATGACATGAATTTAAAAGTAGGTTACTTCCCACTCATAACTATTTATAAACAGCATCTATAAACCCCCTACAATTTCCATTTTTATGATTTTCCAGCCCTCCCTCAATAAAGAGAAAACATCATAGCTTGGTTGGTTATCATTGGCTGTACCATCACACGCCGAGCCAGCTGGAAGCCCAGGAACTTATCATTGCACACAGTCCTTCCACCAACTATTTGTTATAGGCTGGTTTTACCACCACAAAGACACAGCGTGACTGAGTGTCTGCCCGTGTGTTTCTTGGGATTGGTTCAGTGTGACCTGTCTGGCACAGAAGCTATTCAGAATGAACACAGAAGCACAACTCAGTGACAAATCCAACTGTATTTCTAGAGAAATCAAGTTAACATAAGTTAGTGTTTAATGGCCCTAGACTGAAACATACATAAAAAGACACCAATGAAAAAATCTGCATTTTCATAGTAAGCCCTCAAGTATATTTGCCATACTTCACATTCTGAAATACCATCTCCTAGGTTCAGAGACACGCAGAACAGGTGGTCTAAGCAGCTTTTTATTCTGCACTGGAGAGAATCATACCCTTTGTTCCAAACTGATAATCATAAATGCATCAAGTCCTCAGATCAGGTTGTGATTTACCCAATGAGACATTTAAGGCGTAGAAAATAAGATTTTTCTAGGCATGTGTCTCTGCAGTACTTTATAAGTTCGTAGGTACACAGCGCACAGAATGCACAGGTATACAACACAGTGCCCATATTCATGGATAACGTGCTCATACACAAGTTGCCAAGCCTGACTGTGTACATACACCTTGCAAGGCCCTCCTTTCACAAGACTGGGTCTCTTCTCCCTTTTCCCTGCCCCCCTATCTTGTAGATGTACAAGTATATCCTCTCTGCCAAATATAAGGCATCATCGAATATCATTTATTTCAAGACCCTAAACATGATGGAGGTGTGTGTGTGTGTGTGTGTGCGCGCATGTACCTTGTCTTCTCATCCAGTTGTGTTACCGTGGCCTTTGCACTGTATCACTTCACCTGCAGCACAGAGATGGCATCCAGTTAAGATGGAATGAGAGAAGGGAGAGAGGGTGGGGATGAGAGGGGATGAAAAAGAAGTGGGTGGGAGAAGAGAAGGAAATAGAGAAGCCAGGAGATGGTAAAGTACAGAGCAAAGGAAAGAAACGCTACTGATGGAGAAAAGACAACCTGAGGATGGAGGAGGTACTCTGCAACAAGAAAGAAGGGAAAGTCAGGAAAGTCGTTAAAAGTTTTTTTAAAAAATGGATGGAAAGCATAACCAAAGGAGCCAAAAGGTAGAATGCTTTCAAAAGAGTGAGGGGATTCCAAACCAGAGATCTACAAACACAGGAAGCTTTTTTTCCTTACCTATATCAGGTCCAAAAAGTAATAATAACTCAGCACCCAGGGCTTAGCAGGTAACAGGTAACATTCTCAAAATACCAACAGCAACCAGGCAAAAAGCAGAAACCAGATCGCAGGGCAAAGGAGGCTCAAGTGTCAAGCAGAGGCTGAATTTAAAGAGGAAAAACCTGGGGAGAGCAAACTGCTCAGCCGAGACTCTGCCCTCACAACCTGGAATCAGAAAGACACGTTCCTTCAAACATTGTTTTTTGTTTTTTTTGTTTGTTTGTTTGTTTTGTTTTTTTTTTCTTTAATCACCAGCCTTTGCTTGAATAGCCACAACCTCTAGACTCCCAGCCTTCTTTCCTCATCACCGTCATTCAGCTTTTGTGGAAAGAAGAGATTTGACACAAAGTAACCCAACTCTGATTGCTTTGTACTGAGAAAGGAAACGCAACCACACCTGCCTATACCACTTGCAACTCCAGCAGGGAGAGTGGGCAGAAGCCTCCACTTTAGGAGACTGCCCATCACCTGACTATGTGGCAGAGAGACCAATATGTTGGATCAAAAGTGTATTGGTGTGAAAGTGCAGATTTCACTGCGTGTTGATATGGGAACACTTGAGCTGTCAGAGAGAAGGCTTTGGAGGGAAACCAATCTTAAACTTGTCTGCTTTCCAAATTTTCTTCATTGAGGTAATAGCTCAAGTTCTAAACATACCGGTGTCACTCATGACGCCCCTCCCGGTTATAATATCACTGGAGCCTTTGCTTGCCTTGAGAACATACCTATTTGAGCAATGGATTATTTACTGTCCTTTTCTCTGCCAACCCCAGCCACACTGAATGAAGTCAGAACTTCTCTCTGAATTTGCTTACCATGAGATCTCTGCATGTGGCACTCAATTGGTATGGGATCTCTATTCCCTTCTTGGCCTGAAAATGTCACCACACTTCGTTTTAACTAAGGGGAAGTGGTCAGGAGGGGTGGAGTGACTCTGGAATGCTAGACATCAAGGTCATTTGTACCAAACCCAGAGTTACCCACCTGGCATTTCCCTGCAATGTGATTTGAACTTATGCTAGCAGAATGAAAGACTCCACATCCCCCTTCCTCCTTCAGCCCAGGAGGAGAAATGATCTGTGCTATGATACAAACTCAAGTTCAAGCACAATTTCAACATCATTATCTGGTACCCATTCAAAAACCAGAACACCACTGGAAGCTTTCCTAGGCTTTTTTTTTTTTTTTAATCACAAATTGAATAATCTGGCACTTAACTTCTATTCCTCTCCACCCTAAACCTGTCCATGACTAGTTGACTTAACATTCAGTTTCCATTATTGCTATGTGTTTGGCTTCCTCCCCTCTTGGCACACCAAGGGCTCCCTTCCCCGATACTGCACACGTGACCGTTAGTTCTGCCACTGGGGCTGGCAACATGCAGCTGTGAGCGCTGGATGCTACATGGGTTCATGGCCTCCTGGTTTCACGAGGAGACTTCAGGGGCCCATCAAGCTCAGTCTTTCTTCCAAAGCCATGCACCCATGGGAAAGCAAGTGGCTATGGAAAGGATGCCCTTTACTAATTTGCACAAACTTGCTTTACATCTTCTAACACTCTTGGTGCTAGAAAATAAGTATGGAAGTAAATAGGATGCGGCAGATAAAACCCAGGGACTCGCTAAGAGGTGTAATTTCTCATTGGCTTAATATTTCATTTATTTTTCTAATTGGGAACAAAAAGTTAATCAGGGATTTTTTTTTTTAGGGGATGTCCTTTTGCCATTAGCATGACTACCTCTAAAAGGGCTGAATTATTCAAAATGTTTCTATTAAAAAATATATACATAATGACAAGGAACAGCCTCTGACACCCCCACGAAACGCACAGGAACAACACAGTGAGTTAATTATGAGAACACCAAAGAAGCTTTCTCCAATGGTATTGCACCTCCCTAGGGCAAGATAGTTTCCTCTTATGGAATCTCTACTTACTGTAGAGCAACTGTAGAGTTGGAAGTTTAATTGCTAATGTTTCTAAAACCAAATTTTTGTCTCATGTCATCTTACCCCTTGAAGAGCAAAACAATTTTTACAAAAGCTGCTAAAATGCCATTTCAGTAAGAAGAAAAGCCTGGGTTTAGAGAGATGGCTCAGTGGTTACGAGCACTTGGGCATGGATTTAGCACTCACACGGCAGCCCTTAACAACCTGTAACTCCAGCTGCAGGTGACCTCATGTTCTCTTTTGGCTTCCATGGGCTACTATAGGCATGTGGTACAGATAAACTCCCTCAGACAGATGCATATGTATTACATAAATAAACCTTTTTTTTAAAAAAGAGAAAGAAACGTGTGTATGTAATTCAAACAAAACTCTGGAAAACAACAATGAGTAAAGTGTGGTGAGCTGAGAGGCACAAAGAATATGGCCAGGTAATTAGATGTCAGTCATTCACACTCTGGCAATCATGAGACTATGTCACAGAGCTGGCTTCCTCTCTTCAATAGGACTCAGTCAAGATCTGGATACTAATCTGGATACTAATGGTTTGGAGCATGAAGAAAGCTGCAGTGGAGGCTCACTGAATGGCTTTCCCTGGGAAATCTGGGTCTTACTGTGGATAGGATTATTCCCTTGCGAGCAAGCGACACTAAGACTCACTTAGGAAACTTAAGATGCTTGGATATATCCTTAAAGAAAGAGCTGAGAACCAGAGTCATAAGGTCGCCATCCCTGGTGACAAGTGAATTACACTGAATCCATATCTCTACCAAAGAAAACAAACGTGGGGACACCCAAAATTGTGTCATGAAGAAACAGTGGCAGTGCACATAAAAATTTATGCTTACTCTGCACATAAGAAACTCTCAGCTGGGTGTGGTAGCTCCCAACTGTAATTCTAATACTAAAAAGGATGAAGAAGGGAGATTATACATTTGAATTCAGCTAAAATTCCACAGTCAGTTTAATACCAGTCAACTTAGAATAAACAGGGAGTCTGTCTTTAATTAAAAAAAAAAAAGATCCTGAATAAATATCCAAGGAATAAAAACAATAACAACAAGTTCATGAACTATGAAGGTCCTCTAGCTAGTCAGTCATAACTGGAAGGCCTATACCTTTGCATCATTAATTATACGAATGGAAGCTTCCCCAACTGTCTACCTAGATGTAGCAACAGAAATTATTGTATATGTTTTAAAGATGAGGCAACCGAAGCTTTCACATTCTCAGTAGCTTTCACCGGGTCCTCTACTTAATTGTTCCACATTGGCTTTGGCTGTGGGAGAAGTGTCAAGTTGCAAGACACAACATCACTGAAAAAAAAAAAAAGCAGAGGAAAAGCACTTTCACTTTTCCCCAACACAGAGCCATGTGACTCACTGACTACTCACCCAGGAATCTGGAGCTATCAGGAGGTGGCACCGGATACTATAGAAATCTCAGTAGCAATTTTTAAAACAGACATTTTCTTTCTTCTCAGAAAAAAACCATAAAAGGACACGGTTTTCAGGACAATGATGTGTCCTGTAGACAAATATTTAACTGTATGGACAAGGCTATCAGATTCAGTGCTACACAGTAACAACCATTTTGCTAAGCACGCCATTTCCTGAGAAGCGTCCTCATGCTACATGAGCCTAAGCTTCCTGGAGGCTCTCTCTCTTATTTCATCCTCTGAACAACTGCAAGAGTTACCCAGCCACAGTCTCCAAGGTTGTCATGGCTGCAGCCCAGAGGAGATGCCTATCTGTACACGTCTGGGGCTGCACCACAGAGTGCAGAAGAAACTGAGCGAGGGGACACATCAAAGTCACCAGGAAGTTTGGGCTCATTGGCTCTCGAAAGGAGCCTGAATAGCTCAGGGCAGCCTGACACTACCTTGGTCATCATCAAGAAGACACAGGCTCAGGACACCAATGACAAAAACACAGACAATGAAAATAGCATGATGGAATTCTACACAGAAAGCTGACATCACTGATAAAACCTTTGGTGACATAAGAAAGCCATATTAGTAAACAAGTAAGTGGCCGTGACGTTAATAGCTAGATGCTTATATAGTCCTTAGCACAGAAAAAGTCAGTCTCCTCACATGTTCCTGGGATGCTCCCAATGCTGTGACGTTGTAACATGACACTGTCATCTACAAACCTTTGGGTCATGTCCCTAGATATCCTGGGCTGCATGTGGTCCAGGGGCCTCAAGTTGGATACATACATATTTTTAGACAAGAGGAACTACAATTTATATAGAAGACCATCTTGCCTCAATTTTTATTTAAAAAACTCATGAACTTAATGCCACAATAAGAATCATATTGCACTCTGCCCAAAGTTTGGCTAGGAGTCTCAGCCTCTGCTTCAATCAGTGGAGTCTTTCAGAGGCCCTCTGTGGTAGGCTCCTGTCTTGTTCCCTGTCTTCACCTGCTTCCAATATCTGTCTCGTTTGTCCTTCTGAATGAGGATTGAGCATCTTCCCTAGGGTCTTTGTAGCTGTTTAGCTTCTTTAGGAGTATAGATTTTAGTATATTATCCTATATTATATGGCTAATATCCACTTATGAGTGAGTATATACCATGTGTGTCTTTCTGCTTCTGGGATACTTCACTCAAGATGTTCTTTTCTAGTTCCCATAATTTGCCTGTAAATTTCATGATTTCCTTGTTTTTAATAGCTGAGTAGTAGTCCATTGTATAAATGAACCACAATTTCTGTATCCATTCCTCAACTGAGGGGCATCTGGGTTGTTTCCAGCTTTTTCAAACAGAGCTTCTAATTGTAATAAAAAAAAATAAAGATATGTTATTAAGGTAAATAAACATTTTCTCGACAAAAAAAAATGTATCCTATTACAAACTGAGGCTATAAATGAGTCTGGGAAGTGTAGGAATTTTTTTTTCTTATCTTTCATTAGAAAATAGCTAAAAAAAAAAGAAAAAAAAAAAGCTCTGAAGGCTCCAGTGCCCCAGTCAATGTCACTTGTCAGCAGGTGCATGATCACAATGGGGAGCCAGGAGTAAGGAAAGTCCAAGAGTATAGATTATATATGAAGGCTATAATTGGCTAGTAGGAAAATTGAAACAAGTTTAGTGCAACTAAAGTAAAAACACATCGGGAATAAGACAGGGGATACGGCTGAAGAGGGCTAGCTGATGTAAGTCTAAAGGGTCAGTTTAGAAGGAGTGTCAGCCTGAGCCAGATGTCCCTCTTGAGCCTCTAGGGAGACTTCTGCTATCCTTGGTTACCTGCTTCCCACAAAGCATTATAACTACACAGGCTCTTGTTTATTCTACTGCTACTCTCCACAGTGAGGGAGAAGGGTGGAAGCAAGAAGGAGGCACACAGTTTGCATTTTCAGCAAAAACCCTGGCATATAACAAAAACTCAATAAATATCTACATATCTAATTGCCTCTGGAGGCATTTTCTAGAATAATCCATAATCAATTATTTACCTAAAGAAATAAAAAGCTCTTGTCTACCATAGGTGTCTTTCATTATAAAATTGGTTCATTACAGATTACAAGCAGCTGATAGAATTAAGAATATAGTTTTGCACATTTACACATGGTATTACATACGTGTTGCTTTTAACTGAGCAATCACTTTCAGACTCTGAAAATAGAACTTCCTTTTTTCTGGCAGAGATCACCTACCCTTTGTTCAGATAAAGGAGTATACTATGCTTTACCTCAAGCTTGAGGTCGCAGTTGGATACAATGTATCCTGGCTTTACCAATGAGAGTTGTCTTTGGGATTCTGTATGGCCCTACTTTCTTTCTAATGCGATACTGTTTCTGGCATTCCAAATAGTGGGTATTAATTAACATATCCAAGGGCTACAAAATAGACAAGATTTATATGACGTGAGACAGAAGCCATCAGAGGGATTAGAGGCCAGAGGGAAAAACAAAGTCTAAATGACATTGTTGGCTTTGGGATCTACGACAAGCCAAGGCACTCACCTGCCTGCCTGATTGCCTCCCCACCTGCCTGCCTGCTTGTTTACCTTCCATCTATCTATCTATCTATCTATCTATCTATCTATCTATCTATCTATC
>NW_026585742.1:2128679-2231557 GCF_907164565.1 Psammomys obesus
ATCTATCTATCTATCTATCTATCTATCTATCTATCTATCTATCTATCTATCATCTATCTATCTTGAGATCAAGGTTTCTGTCTTGTGTCACTAAAAGGAATTCAGCCTTCTCTTTTTAACACACACACACACACACACACACATACACGCTGAAGATTTCAACGACTGAGAGCAGAAGAAAAGGGCTTAGAGTTGGGATTGTCCATGAGCTCACATACAGCAGGGTGACACTGTGAAGAGACACAGCCGTTACTCTGCTTCTTTTAGGACAACTAAAAGAAATCCCAACAAGCTGTTCCCTTGTACATAGTCACAGATAATTGATTAACGGAAAATGATCATTACCAAGACTGCTTCTGAGTTCTTCAGGGCTGTGGGAATTACAAATGATTTGAAAGAAAATGATTATTTGGAATTTTTCCCCAATGTAGCTGTACAGTAATTAATGATATTGAGGCAGCATGATACTCATTAAAAAAATCACTGAAGACTTTCCAAATAATTGAGCAAAATGAGATGCTGCAAGATCAAAATAAGAAAGCAGTGAAACACTGGAGAAAGATCCTCTAAACAAGAGGATCCCCTCTCATCCCCAAGTACCATTGGTTCATCATTCAAATTCATATAATGTGCTTAAAAATCTGTCAGTGTGGTAGTTTCTAAGTGATATGTCAACAAATACAATCATTGAGAATACTTCTGCCTAGAGCCAGTGTTTCCAGAAAAATACCCTAAAGAGTCAACTGTTAAACAATAAAATGAATGTTGTGAGCAGGTGTGTGGTATTCTGCTGATTTCTCCATATTTTCCACTTTAATTTCTCCATTTACCACCAAGCTTCTGCAGAAAACATAAAATGTACCTGGAAGTATTATGCTCCTCATAAATACGAGGACGGTTGTGCTAAACATTTCTGCGCTGCCAAGGGTGACTCATAAATCATATTCATTGACCTGGATCCTTAAAGCTTTCTGTTTGATTTTAGTGATTGGAATGCCAAATGTCACACAGCTTACACAGTATTTTAAGCCATTAGCAGATAACTATTTAATTAGGAATATTTACAGACAAAATGAAAACAAGCAAGGAATAAAAGTTGACTTCAGATTCGGGAGAGAAGACAAGAAATACCAGCCATTCCTTTTTATCCAATAGTTTAAGTGTGTCCGTTGCAGGGAACATAGCTTAGTGGCTAAGAATGTGATATTCAAAACCAGATTTCATAGCTCAGACCATAGCTCCCCTATACTAATCAGCTGCAAGCCCCTCAGCAAGCTTCGTAAGCTGCAAGGAGGCCACAAACAAGCACCTGCATCTTAAGACATTCTGCTTGCATCCCAAGAGGAAAGGGATGTTCAATAAATGCTGGTCGTTACTGTGCTATTTGTATTTTATTAGTCAGGCATCTAATAGTGATAGTGGTTTGCCATTCAAATTGTATTTTTTTATCTCTTCTTGCACCAGAAATGATTCAAGAGAGGGCAAAAATAAAAACGAAAAAAAAAAAAAACCCAAACCAAAAAACAAACAAATAAACAAAAAAACTATGCAAGAGGGATAAATAGCACAATTTGAAAAAAAAAAAAAAACAGGTTAAATGAACAACTAAATAAAGGATATAGATTTTTAAAAAGCTAAGAATAAAAAAAAAAAGACCAAGAATCACACAGACATGGGCGTTATAATGGGATGCTGATATGTGTTAGGCTTTTGGGCATCCAGCTTAAGAAAGAAAAGTGGGTTTCTAGCAGTTTTCAATACACATGGGAAGCATGTGATGACTTTGCTGGAGATGGAGCACAAAGCATTAACGAGAACATACACCTACTTAGTAACTAGAGAAGACAGGATTCTCGCCTCCATTGCCTTCCCTGCTTTGGATCCACACCTGTGTGTCATGCCAGGCACCCTATGACCAAATAGATAACATAATACTTTAAACTTGGTTATAAGATCTTCCATAGGCATGTGGGTGGAAATGATGATGTGTCCTACTTCTCCTTCATCTAAAAAGATCTAAGTGCATCTTCTGGCCCTGCTGCACCTCTACCACGGTCATGGGAATAGAGGTCAATGGAATAGATAGTCTGGGTGCCAATCAAGGGAAGATGAAAGGAATGGCAAAGCAGACAGTCAGCACTGTGCAAAAACCCAAATGATTCACTCACCTAGACACACACAGCTACAGCAACATTTTAAACTTTAGAATTTGGGAATGATGCAGAAATGCAGAAATGAAACAATCAGGTAACATCAGCTCCTTCGTTAATTATTCTAATGAGGCAGACTTGGGAGCCAACAAGTAACTCTACTAATAATAACAAATAATAATGATCGCAACAGTACCAGCAGCTAATATCCACTATGTATGACAGATATCTTAGTCACTGTATTCAACACTAGGAAGGAATCATTTTCTTCAATTTATTGAACATTTAGCATAACTCAAGGAAACAGATATTTTGATTTCCTTTTCTAACCCACTTTGCCTTTGGCTTTTATAGCTATATAACTCTGAATTTTGGGGAGGCAGGAGATGTACTTGTGGCAACAAAGACACCTCTGTTTACAGAAGCAAGGTGGCAAAAATTCAAGTAGGCTCACACTTGATTACTATGTGCTTTAGGTAAGTCTTGAACATTTTCTTGATTATTTTAAGTTTTAATTTATAAATAACTGAACTGGTCTTGGAAAATAGTGTGGCAAAGAGAAAGGCCTGTGTAAATAAATGGAAGGGGTACAGCTGCAGTCTGACAATCCAACCTGCTTTCCAGAGGAAATACGAATTCGGGTGACATTATCTTTGGGTTTATTCAGAAGTCTTTGACTAAATCCCTTAGCATTGCCCTTTAACTAACTCTGACCCATCGGAAATCCTGTTCACATGTTCCTCCTGTCAGATGAACAACCTACACTGTGTTTGAATTCTTTCCTACTGAAAATAGTGCACAGACTTTGCTGTCATTGGAAATTTCCCTGTAGGTGCACACATGTGGCTCTTCGAATAATTTCTCTTCAGTTCTGTTTCTCTTACTTTTGCTACCTCTACCAGATGACAATCTCCATACCTACATTGATAGTATGTAAATTATGCACAAGTTTCATCATGAGCTTTCACATTAGCTTAATGATTTTCCAGGAAAGCATTTGGGTACATGATAATAACCAGCAACAAACCATCAGGCGCTAAATCCAGGCCCAGAGCACACAGGCTCTGAGCATCTCCAATGAATCTGGTCTCCAATTTAGCTCAGATCAAAACAGATCTCTATACTGTAGAAAGAAGTGAGTTTTCTCCATACTCATGTAATTCTATGAAGGTAGCCTCCTGATCCAGAGTACTCGAAATTTGTCAGCGATGTGGTCTTTGAGTTCACAAAACAAAGCAATAAAAAGATGGTCCTATTTAACATGTCATTCTGATTCATCTGATAGTTAAAGACAAACTGAGGAATTCCTCAATCTGGATGACTATTTTTTGAAAATAAAACCACTTCAGCAACATCTTCAAATTCTATGATACTTGATTTTTTTTCTCTCTCTCAAAGGGTGTGAATCTTTGATCTGATCCACGGGTTGCCAAGTCACTCTTTTTGCTCCCTTATTTGTCTTTTGAAGGCACCAGGAAACAATAAGTGACTTTTCATCATCAGCTCCAAAAATGTTACAGGAATGTTAAATCCTCCACTAAATATTTTTAATATTCAGTAAGTGCCTAGCAGCTTTGTAATCAAAGCTTTCATTAGTTCTCTCATTATTTCATCCCATATGACATAGAGAAAAAGTGTTTACTATAACATGATCATAAACAATAAGGAACCATTTATCCAAACTGAGTTCTTACTGCTGCATGTGATCACAAACAAACTCAAAGTAACAAGTAAAATTATAAAGGGGAGGGCAATAAGGTATAGAATAGGGCATTCAGTACTTAGCTCACATAACATGAATGATGCCACTTTCATATGGAATGGCTTTAGGCATCAGTTATATAACTGTCTTAAAAACAATAGTCACAAACTGAACTGGCCGGTGGTTAATTTCCAGTGACAGACATGATGATGCTAACCAGTACATACACAGAATCATGAAAATGTCACAGTAGGCTGTTGTGTGACAGACAGTATGAACCAGCTCCAGCACCAGCACATCCAGGTACTCAACCAAACAAGACCGTCAATTTCCTTCCTCCCACTCTCCTCTCGGCTTCATTCCACCTGATTTGTTTCTCAAACAGGTTTATTCTACATGGTACTGAATTTGATTGCAGGGTCTGAGCCAGAAGAGCTCTCCATGGCTTAGCTTTGAATGTGCCTTTTCAAAAGCCAACAGTGCAGCGGGGGAAGGAAATACTCTGACCACCCAACTTGGAGGCTAAGCAGGATGTGCAGCCCTTCAGAGCACAAGGATTAAGGTAGGCTTATCCGAGCTGGAGAAAGTCTAGTCTCCTAAGGCGGGGTGGGGGGTGGGGGCATGACCCATAAAGGTAAATATCCCAGCTTTCAATTAAGTGTAATTAAATTTACACCCAATATTTACTTTGTTTCAGAGTGTAGAATGCAACAAAGACTTCCTACTGTGTGTCCACAAGCAGTGAAAATTTGTGCCGAAGATATAAGATCCATGAAAATAAAATGTGTTTGGAAGAAAAATAGGCTCCTGCAATATACAGAAGCCGTCTTCAGTCATGGCTAAATACAAATAGCGAAGCTAAATAATTGCCGCATAAATTTATTAATAGAACTGCTAATGTCGTGCATCTCACATCTCCATTCTGACACACAATCTTTTATTTTTCTGTTACCGAGGAAGAAAAATGAAGGAGCGGAACTGTTAATGCTGCTTGCAACTAAATTGGATTTTCCACCAGAGGAAGCTGTTCAGCAAAAGCTATTCGGAAAAAGCAAAATAGTGCTCACAAAAGAGTATTAATGAGTCCAACCAGGGGGAAAAGCCTCCCGAAATACAAACAAAGCGTTTCAAAGCCACTTTCAGGACAGCAAGCCTAGTGGATGCTTTGAACTCCCTGTTTTCTGCAGAAATGATCTTACCTGCGAACTGAACATGAGACCCAGTCAGGATTTAGAATAAGAACACTTAACTTCAACGGTGGGATGGGTCTTTCTGATAATTTAAGAGAAGAGACCCCCGTGGCAGCGTGTTTAGAAAGGAACCTATAATCCTGACATCAAACTGTGAGTCACAGCAGGGTCAAGATGTAAACAACACTGGGCCTGTGTGCCTCCTCCTCCCCCACAGCTGGGATCATAACGCACAGATGAACGTCCAGTGGAACCCAAAGAGAGCGAGCCTGTTGTGGTTTTAACCCGGGGAGATCGTTCCCTGCTTGACGGCAGACTTTTAAAATCCTGTTTGTTTAGCTATTCAAAAGAAGAAAATAACATCGACATAGCAAAGAAAACGGAAATATTTCCTCCCCACGGACAAAGAAAATGAATCCTTTTCACACTTTCTCTTTCTCCCCCATCAAGTCAGCTACAAAAATATGGCTGCTATGCAGCTGAGCAAGGGGCAGGGAGGACAGAGCAGTTGGTGAATGACATCAGTTAAATAAATCCGGGACCAGCTGTGTATGTTTTTAGGCCCACCGCCATGGCACTTGAGTGCCTAGCCTGGTCACAACGAGGACAGTAGAAAAGTGTAGCCAGAGGGTCTGATTGGCTCAGTTGTCCCTGAGCATCTTCGGTGGTAATACGGCTTCTGCAGGGGCTAACACTAAAGCTCCCACTTCCATGCACTACCCCGGATTCCTGAAAGAACACCGAGGGGTCAGATGTCGCCTGTTGCAACCAATGGAAGGGTCAAAAATGTTATCTGATGGTCGTGTTTACAAGGAAAAAAATTACTCTCTGCAGTTTCAGTACAGAAGAAACAATGTTCAAGACCAGCCCCTTCAGAGGGACACTTTCATACTGGCAAATCCTGGAGTTGATCATCGCATCGCACATGCCATACGAGCACGCATAAGCATATTTGAACTAGGATGACATGACTATGCACAGGTCAAAGATGAGACAACTGCTTGAAGATGAGGTGTACCTAAACCTTTAATTGCATTACATAGTGCAAAATAATTGTAGGTGCATGGGTCAGCCAGGATGGGGAGGATCTTGATAGTAAAGGGCTTCTATGTATCCTATGTATCCTATACTTTGCCATTCTGCTCTAATTTCATCTCTAGGTATTCCATTACCATATGGAGCAACTCTGACTAAACCCATAAAAATTAGTTGGAAAAATGCCTCCTGTGTGGTATATGTTGTGTACATGTTTGTATACGCACATACGTGTGAGTATGTGCACATGAAGGCCAGAGGTCAGCCTTCCTTCCCCGTCACCTCAATCACTGTCCATTTTATTTTCTCTTCCTGAACCTGCAGTCCAACGATCTGGCTAGACTGGCTAACCAGCATGCTTCCAGAGATCCTCCTCCTCGAGCGCTGGACCCTGGCCTTGAAAAATGACTGCTAGGGATCAAATTCAGAACTTATGATTGTTTGGCATCTTGCCAATGGAAGATGCTACCAGAGGACAGGAAGCCCCGGGGAGTGGCACAGACATGTGCCTTTCTTGACATCATTCGGGGACACACTCACCCCTGCTTTTGGTCTGTAAGCTTTAAGTAGAGCCCCACCCTCATTAAGGAAAAAAACATGTCAGTGTAGCCAAGAGAAGCGCCATACTTGTCCAGCCCCAGGATGGAAACATGACCTGCCCCATTTCTAATCACAGTGACTCACAGGATGTCACAGACATATAACAAAATAAACCTGACTTTTTTCCTGATGGAACTCCTGCAGCCACATTGTGACCACTGGTCAAATTAGACAGTGTTTGCGATTCCTTCGATTTGGGGATTTGGGGACTATAGTACTGTAATTTCTTACCAGGGTTTAAATGTATTTTAATGTACCAAGGGATCTGGCCCTTTATGCTAAGTCTCAGAAATCTCTCAGAATTTTGTTTGGTTTTGTTCATTAACTTGTACCAGTTCAATGTTTATTTTACAAAAGAAAAAGTCTGCAAGAAATAAAGTCTCCTATATAACACATCTAAAATCTTCCAATAAGTTATCCTGGGCTTGAAGTGGAAGCATAAAGTCTCCAAAGATCCTTGAATGAAGACTGACTGTAAGACTTGTTACAGTTGGGCAGTTGTGTAGTTCTTCTGCCTATTTATTTTTTAAAATTGTTTATTCCCTTTACATCCCTATATTAGCTCCCTCCCTCCTCTCCTCCTGGTTCTGTCCTCCCTTCCCTTTGCCCCTTCCCCCTCTCCTGGTCCTGGAAAGTGGGAGGAACCCCTCCATGCCCACCCCAACTCATTAAGTGGCCTGGTGAGGCAGCCCCACCAGGGGGAAGTGATCAGAAAGCAAGCAACAGAGCCCATCTCAGAGACAGCCCCTGCTTCTCTTACTAGGAGACACACATGAAGCCTGAGCTGCCCACTGTAGGAGGCCTAGTCCAATTCATGCATGGTCCCTTGGTTGAGTGCTTCAGTCCCTGCAAGGCCTGATGGGCCCTGGTTATTTGGTTCTGTTGGTCCCTTATAGAGCTCCTGTAACTTCCAGGTCCTTTCAACTTTCCCACCATTTTCCCACAGGACTCCCTAGCTTCACCCAATGGTTCAGTGGCGAGTCTCAGCATCTGTATTGACCTACTGCTAGGTAGAGCCTCTCAGATAGCAGAGTATCATTAAGAGTGTCAGGGATTGGCTCTCTCCCATGGTGTTGAGTCTCAGGTTGGGCCAGGCATTGGCTAGACATCCCCCCAGTCTCTGCTCTATATCCCTGCACACCTCACCTCTTTTTTTTTTAAGATTTATTTATTTATTTATTTATTTATTTATTTATTTATTTATTTATTTATTTAATATGTATAAAGTGTTCTGCCTGCATGTGTGCCTGCATTCCAGAAGAGGACACTAGATATCATTATAGATGGTTGTGAGCCATCATGTGGTAGCTGGGAATTGAACTCAGGAGCTTTGGGGGAGCAGCCAGTACTCTTAACCTCCGAGCCATCTCTCCAGACCCATCCCTGCACATCTTGTAGGCAGGGTAAATTTCGGATCGAAGGTTTTCTGGGTGGGTTGGTGTTCCCCTCCTTCCACTAGAAGTGCTGTCTAGTTAAAGGGTGTCTGCTGCAGTCTCCATGGCCCCTGCTCCTAGAGGTCTCCACTAGAGTCGCTCCATACCCTCCCAGAAGCCTACCCTGTCACAGGTCTCTGCCCAGTTATTTATTCAGACTTAAGAGCTCTGCTGGGCCTTTAATCCTAGCACTCCTGATTCAGAGACAGGCAGATCGCTGTGAGTTCGAGAACACCCTGGCCTACAGAGCGAACTCTGGACAGCCAGAGCTCTGTTACACCGAGAAACCCTGTCACGATAAACAAAAACACAAACACAAAAAGAGAAACAAGTCATGCCTTTACCAAAAGCTGCATTATCAAGCCAGCATGTGATGGGAATTTCAAGAAATTAGTTCAAACACCTGGATTTAATATAGCTCAGTATGCTCAGAAGACATCAAAATTCTGATTGCTTCATTATCACCAAACTCAAACCATGGTCACCTTTTCTCAGAATCAGTCTCAAGGCCTCTAAACTCACTCTTCTCTGCTTTTGATACCACATACTCTATTCACAGAACAACCAGGAGATTCTTAGTAAGAAATCAAGTGGCAATGCATCACAGCAGCTTGCCATGGCCATGGTCAGAGGCCTTTACGACTTGTGACTCTTGCTATTCATGCAACCCAAGTCTTATACTCTCCTCCCAAGGGGAGAGCCCCAGAGGTTTAAGAAGACTCTTTGCAATGTCCCCAGTACAGAACAGAGCCAGTGCGGCTCAAGCACTGTTAGTAGAAGTGTTGGGGCCTGCTTCGTTCTGGTTCACATTCACTTCTTCGGCAAATCTTTCCCCAAGCCACACAACAGAGTTATTTTTGGGCTGGGGACATGAGTTGGCTCTTGGTTTAACCAGTAGCAACATCTCATTCACTATGTCAGATGCCCCAGATTCACTCAGCCTTCCTTTGGAGAATTAAAAACTATGCTTGGGGGAGCTGAAGAGATAGCTCAGGCACTAGCGCCTGTTGCTCTTACAGGAGACTTGGAGTCAGTTCTCAGCACCTGCACAGTGACTCACAACCATCTAAAGGACCAGGAGATCCAATGACTCTTTTGACTCTGGTGGAACCAGGAACCCACAGGGTGTACATCCATACTTTCAGACAAGACACACATATGCACAAAATAAATATATTTGATGAGTTTTAATTGTTGTTGTTGGAACCAAAAGATTAATATGAGTGACAACTGAGATGATAATGTTATAACCTAGAAGTCTTGACATCACAGCAATGACATAATGTGTTTTGTCATATGATAGTTATAAACATTACTTTTTAAGGTATAATGTCTTCTATGTGCAAACATCCTTTCTTTCAGAGAACATGCCATGGAAAGCCCCTGAAGGACAGCTTGCAGAGGGATTCAGAAGATGCCGTTGGTAGCACTTCCCAGCAGAAAGGGCATCCCTTTGTGTGCTGTGGCATGGCTTCTTGTCCTTTGTCATATAGGAGTTTAGATCATTTTCTTGAAATGTCTTGATTAATTCCAAAGTTGAGTACATGCTTATTGAGTTTACATATTTGCATTGTATAAAACTCCCTGTGGCTGGACAACTGTGTCTTCTGTTTTCCTACCCTGTAAATACGCTGTTTTTCACTCTCTCTGCAGGTTTATAGCTCGTTATGCCTCCTGAGGAAAGGGAGCAGTTAATTATGTCTATGTAGTCAGGGCATCATACTGGCATTATCTTAACTTGTGGTTTTTAGACAAAAATGTAATAATTCCTTTAATTATCCCTGTGAATAGATGTGAGCACGATTCATACAAGGAGATACTTTTTCGTATTATGGCAATTTTAAATGAAATCCCCGGGTAGAGAAACTTTTAAACATAAGGTATATTTGCTTGCATTGTGCTGAGGATCAACCCTCAGTCTTGCTTGTCCAGGTGGGCACTTTGTCAGACAACCAAGTCCCCAGTCCTACCTTGTAAAGTCTGAACTTATAGTTACAATTAATCATGTCATAGCAAGATTCAATTTCTCTTTTAATCATTCATCAAAATGTTATAGATCAACTTGTGTGGCCAACCTCTTTCCTTGACGCTACTGCAGCAAATAAAACAAAGACAAATCCTTGTGTCCACAGAGGTTTCATTTCAGTGGCGGCTTGAATATTTAATATAAATAGAGGTACCACAAAAGAAGAGAAGTATGTATGGGGGCAAAACCAGTGAATTTTGTAAAGGGATCCTAATTTTTAGATTTTAAATTGTGTGTGTGTGTGGTGTGGTGTGGTCTGTGTGCATGTGTGTGTTTGTCTGCTGTATGTCTATGTGTTTGTTTAGGGTGTGTGTGTATTTGTGTGTGTACACGCTGTGTGTGTTTGTGTGGGATGTATGTGTGTGTTTGTGGGGTGTGTATATGTATATGTGTGTGTGTAGACTCGTTCACTTGAGTGCATGTGTCTGGAATAGAAGAGGGTGTTGTACTCCCTGAAGCTGGAGTGGGGAAGTAATAAGGCAATTAAAAGAGAAAGAGAGGGGGAGACCTGACAGGAAGGCATCCCCACCCCAATCACCTGTGCTCACCACCTACCCCACGCTCATAAATTAATGATAAACTTCAGTTAAAATCACCTTTCAGCTCAGAGCTACAGCCAGCTGAGCCTGTCTACTTCGTGCGCTTTACCTTTAATAAAAGCACTAATTATATGGGAAAATTTTATGTTGGAGTTTCTCATAAATGCTGGTTTCCACAAAGTTCTTAATTAAGAAATATTAGAAAGCCCAGCTCTCACTCTATGTCGGGGTTCCAAATATAAAGAGATACCTTCCTTTCTTTGCTCTTCTGGAATAACAAACACTATTGCCTAGATTAAGACCAAAGACAACATGGTGGTGTCATGTTTCTGGAAGTGAAACAAACAAAAAAAGACACAGAATGATATTCAAACACATTTTACATTTGGCCATGTTCTGCCTGTAGTAAACTGACAAACCTATCGCTTTCAGTGCTTATTTTCCCAACTTCTTTTAGTCCAAACTAGGTTTCAGTCCATTCACTGTGTCCTGTATGTCCACATTGTGCCAGGTGCAAAGCACACAATGACGAGCACTGGCAAAATATTTTAGAGAGAGGGCCCTTGTAAGAAAGACAAGCACGGTTGTCTAAGAGCAACAGAGGAAATAAACTGGGGCACTGACAAGCATAATAAAGACAATTCTTATATTACTTTCTTTGTCTGTTGCTCTGATAAAATACCCTAACAAATGCAATGCAAAGGAGAAAGAATATATTTGGCTCTCAATTCCAAGGTATGACTCAGCAGGATGGGGAAGCCAGGGCAGACCTGGAAACAGCTGGTCACACTGAATTCACAGTCATGAAACAGAGCAGTGTCAGTTCTCTGCTTACTCGTCCTTTATACAGTCTGGAATCTCAGCCTAGGGAATGGTACCACCCAAATTGGACAAGTATTCCCACTTTAATTAACCTAATCAGAATTGGTCCCATAGGCATGTCTATTGTCTGGTCTCCTAGTTGATTCCTGATCTTATGGTTTTGATAAATGAGGTGAACCATCAGAGCTCTCTGGAGAGGTAAGCCAGTGACTTGCTGTTAATGTTAATGAGCATTGCTTCCTAAACCATATCTGCTCAGTCCATAATACTTTCCTTACAAAGTGACTAATGAGCAGGTCAGAAACTCAACAGGCCATAGTGGGGCTAATACAAAGGATACAAGAAACTTTAGCATAAAAAATGAGTCTTGAAATGTTACTGATTTAAAAGTAAAATCAACACAGATGAGCCAGAAAATCTGATCATTGCAAAAATGGCCTCTTTATATCTCATCAAGGTATAGTGACTCTATTTGACAAGAGGTATATTGCCAATAAATCTACAAGTCTGTTTCCAATTAATGCAAACTCACAATATTCCAAGCTGTTATTAGATTCCAATTAATAACTTGTGATGCTTCATTAATGCAAATATGCTTTCAGTGGTGCTAAACCTTCATTAGTGAAATGGGTCCTATGGCATGACTATTTCATATGATAATGGGACAATGATTAAAAGGCACAATTAATCATTTTCTTCTACTAAATAATCTCTATGACAGTTTACTTATGCCTGCATGAAACATTTGTTTCATATAAAAAGCCAATTTATATTTTAAATTATTCAATGGCACAGAAAAGAAGAGATACCACATGAATATCTCTATTAGCTGCAAAGACTCTGAGGATCAAGTAAAATACTTAAAAATAAGGAAGGCTGTGGAGTTGATGGATTTCTCTCGCCTATGTAACTCGCTGCAATAACATAAATGGTACAGCAGCAAATGCCATTTGCACAGCGGATTTTAATTCCCCATTCTTGCACCCCCTGTGGGCTGAAGCTAGTCACAGTTACTGAGCCAAACACAGAAAATGCAAGAGAACTTGCCTCAAAATTGTCTGTGGGTTTTTTACACAGTGTCTGACTCCTTAGTCATGGCTGGTTTGGAATTTGCTTTGTAGCCTAGGCTGGCTTCAAACTCAGAGCAGTTCCCTTGCAGCAGGCTTCAAGAGCTGGGATTACAGCCATGCTCTAACCACATTTGCTAAGATCATCACTTTGATTCTGTTTATTTGTTGCTGATGATGTTTGGGGTTGTCTTATAAATGACAGGTAACAAATTAATTAAATAATGTCCCTCTACACTCTAACTTCCACTCCAACCATCACCCATGTAAACTCTATCCCTGTTAATGCCCATTTTAATTCCCAGTGTTACTCAATGGTAAAAGACAGAGTGTCCAAAAGCCACATACTCCTCACACTTATATAAACAGTAGTTTTAAAACTGTTGAAATTCCATCTTAATTGCTGCTTAGAAACCATCAAATGAAGTCAATAGTTTTCTAGCTTAAAAAAAACAAAGGAGCACAGTAAAAAAGTGATCTATCATTTTGGTGTCTAAAATTAAGAAAATGTCTTACAGTTATTTAAAGACTCAACTATTAGCACTCTTATATTATAAACAGAAACTAAAAATACAAAATACAACATTTAGAAACTCTATTTCAATGGTTCAAATGCTTTCAATTCTGTTTTCCTAATGTATAGTTCATAACTATGTCCCCATGGAAACAGTAGTAATACTGAGTCTTAATTAACATGTATTAATAAGCTAATAGAACTGCACTTCCTTCATAGTTATGGTCCCCAACTTAGAATGTATGACTTGAGAGTTCTGGAATTGACAATGATGTGAAAGACATGTGTATTTAGTAAAAATCATACTCTGAGCTGGGGGTTTTGATCTTTTCTTGGACTGTGGATGTGTGGCATAACATTCCTTCTCAATGTTTGAATACAGCATTACACCAGAGCTGCCACCCAGTTACACAGTTAGAAGAAGAAGCAGTGGATCTGCTAAAATTCTGCACTGCTAAGCTCTCGTAGTCAGGAGAGCAAGGAGAGTTAACTCATTTTCAACTTACATGTTAGCTTTTACTCTGACCTTGTGAAGGATTTATTGGGCTTATAACTCCAGAGTAACTTGAGGAGCATCTGTACAGTAATAATAAAGACATAAGACATATTACATATGACACTCATGATTAAAATGTACCTGTATTTAATCAGCTGTCCTTTAATTGGGAATAAATATTGATTACGAAATGTGTGCTATCAGTAATGGTTTTAATGTATATATGCCAGCAGTGATCAAATGGAATAAGTTTGTAGAACACTGGATTAAGGATCAAAAAACTACTTGGGAGTCTGATAGGAAATTAGATAACAGTTACAACAGTGGGGGAACAGGGCTCAGATGGGGCCACAGATCCGTAAGAGAAAACATTCATCCATTGCTGCATAGAAAAGTCCAGTTGCTCTACAAGAAGGTGCTTGACCTATGGGAAGCTTTACCCTGGCCCTTGAAGGGCTTTGAGTAGGTGACCTCTAATATTCCTTCAAGTTGGGGTACAGCAAAATATTCTTAAGAAAATAATAATAGTTCTCACAATCAGCAGCCAGAGTGTTTTTTTATGGGGCAGGCAAATGCAGGCAGCAAGAGTTCAGATGGAAAAGCTTTGAACAAAAGTGAGAGGAGAGAGGGCAGAAATTGTAAGTGTCTATGATTTCTAAAAGGTATGTAGTTTGCATTCTAGATAACCTTTAAGCCATGTTTGCACTTCACTTTTGGAAATGTATTTGAGCTGCAGCCAGTCTGTTCTCAGCTATAGAAACCAGAAGGTCACAATTTCATAATGCAGCCAGTTCAGGAAGGCATAGTGACTCAAGCTTCATGGGTGGCCCCAGAGCTTTTGAGCTCTTTGCTCCATAGACAAAATGAAAGCTCTGCCCTTAGGCTATTTGCCCAAATGGTGATTATATGGGTTCTAGTAGCTATTTCTAAGCCCTGCTCAATTTCTGAAAAAGACTGGTTTTTCTTTTACAGAAGTACAAGTAAGCCTCCTTTTACCTCTATGTGGCCAAATTGGTTTAGATGACCTCATCTCTGAATCAATACCCGGCAAAGGTATTGGATGAAATTACTCTCACTGGGGAAGAAAGAAGGGAAGAAGGGAGAAAAGAAGAAAGAACAGAGGGAGAGTAGAAAAGCATTAGAGAGGGATGGAAAGGAGAAGGGGGATGGAGAAGAGAGAAAATCAGGACAAAGGAAGAAAAACCCAAGCATCTGAAAGCATCTGGCACTCCCTAGGCTCACATGTGGAAGCCACTCTTCTCCCCAGGGCACACAGTTTTCCTGTTGCATTACATAATCTCCCTAAACACCAACAGCTCAGAAAAGGTCATTTGAAACCCCTACAAATGAAGATAAGCAAGAGGCTGCACCATTCTGTCTAAACACAGATAAAAAGGCCGATGTCCAACCCAGACACTGCCAAGCATCTGTGTCCTTTGAGTAATGACAGTGGCCACTGCTTCAGCACTAGTAACAGCTTCATCCTACCTCTAGGTTGTCCTCCCCAGGAAAATCTATTGAGATATCTGGTCATAGTTATCTTGTTCATGGCTGCTTCCATAGAAACGCCCCACTGGGAGAGCAGAATGAATCTCATGCTCTCTGTACCTCAGGACACTCTTCAGACCATCCAACCAAAGTCTGTCTGGGGCACCCTCTCTCTGAGAAACTCTACCGTCCTTCGTGGTGATGGTTCTCTTTAAAAGAAACAGCAAATCTATGTGGATAAGTATATTGCTAGTAGCATCTAGCTCGGGAACCCTGATGCTCAGTTTAGATGAACATGCCGAGAGAGTCTTGTTTCCATTAATGTCCTCAGGGGCCTCCTTTTGAAACCATTCCCTACCTTTATATATTGTTGCTTTCAGGAGCTTTTAAATTCAGGGTCTCACTCTGTTGTAGAGGCTGGGCTAGAGCTCATTATATAGACCACAACGGCCCCAAACCTATAATCTCCGTGCCTCAACCTTTTCAGTGGTAGGATTAAAAGAACGAATCACTATGCATATATGCTTATGCAATGATTATCTATTGTGTTTTATACACTAAAGTGTGATTCTCCCAACCTGCTAATAGTAATAAATTAACTACAGGAACGAAAACTGTCTGTGACTGCACAGAGTATATATTAGTTCCCTTTCTCTCACCAAGGTGACAAAACAGTGATAGGAACAAAAAGGGGAAAGTTTTTTGTGTTTTTTTTTTTTTTTTTTTTTTTTGCTCATGGTTTCAGAGTGTTTCATTGAAAACATGGCTGTTTGCTTCTGCACCCCACGCAAGCGCATTTTGGTAGTTGATGCATGTGGAGAAGGTTCTTCCATTCAGAGTAAACATAAAGCAGAATAAGAAGAAGAGGCCAAGAATGAAACGTCCTCCAGGAGGGGTCCCTAGTAAGCCCCTCCTACAATGAATCTTCCTTTCCTTCTTTTCACCATCTCCCAATACTGCATCACAACATGAATTCATTAAGGAAGGAATTCGTTCTCTCCTTAGGTGAGGGCCTTCAGGACCATTTCTATGGAAATGCTTCCACAAATATACCCAGAGCCATTTCTCAATCCAATCAAGCTGGCAATCGAAATTAACCATCAGGTAAAGAATGCTGAAGAGCTCTCTGCAAAGTGTTAAAAAGCACATACTCTCTCGCAGTTTGCCACAGTCATATAATAGAAATATCCAAGGTTATCATTACAGTTCTTTTCATATAGCAGGACTTGTCCTTAGACATTTATTATTACCTTCAACATTTAGCTCATGTTTTATTCAGAAACCTGCATGGTGGGTATGGGAATTAGCTCGTCTTTAACATGCGCATGCTTCTGTGGTTTGAATATGAAATGCTCCCACAGACTCTTGTGTTTGAACACTTGGCTCCCAATTGCTGTCACAGTTTGGGGGGGTTATGGAATCCTTTGGAGATGGAGCCTTGCTGGAGAAAGTGGGCCACTGAGAATGGGTGGGTTATAAATTTAATTAGCTCAGCCCCACTTCCTGTTTGCCTTCTCTGCCAGGTTCCTGACTGTGGCTGGAATGTGCCCACTCAGCCTTCCGCTGCCTTTCCTGTCGTGACAGAATGTATCTCCTCAAACTAAGTCAGAATAACTGCAGTCTGGCTTCAAATTATTTCTTGACAGGTCTTTTGTGGTGGCAACAAGAAAAGTGAGTAACTTATGCCTCCTGCCACAGGGACTAACCCACAGAATGCACACCCATGTAGTTGGGCTTCTGGCTGCAGAGACCTGGGCCTCTGACTACATTCTCACTTACATGCTGCCTTAACGGGATTTCTGTTAGCACATGCTAAATGCATGAACAAACAAATGATCACCTGGCCTTGCCTACAGAACAAGACTGTCCCAGAAACAAAGAAACGATCAAAAAGATGTCAATGGCAGGCGATGATTGGAAAGAGAAAAGTACATGAACTGTGATGGAATGAGAATAGCAAGGACAGTTAAGAAAAGAGACTCACGAACATATTGGTCCAAAACTAGTATTAACTGTCTCTAGCTAAAGAGTAGCAGAAAGACATCATCTTAGAGTTTATCACTCATTCCCACAGGAAGCAAGAGCCAGTGGGATTTTCGTGCTATCACTCTGACACTTAGGAATTAGACAAGAAAACTGTGAACACGAGAGTGAGATCTAGAAGTAAGATGTGGGTGACATGGAAAATCATCCAGTGAAAGTTTCTACAATGTATGACGCACAACTGTCAAGTGTCAGGACACACATCCCGTTCTCTATGTGTAGACATGTGTAAGGAGAAAATGCTTAGGTAATAAACGATGGGAAAGATAGGTTTCCCTCCTCGGAACTAGGAATTAAAAACTGGTGATGAATGTGTTCATTATCTGCCAGAGGCAGGGGACTTGTATTTCACCAGTGGCCACTACTGTTCATTTGAGCTCAGATTTGTTGCTTGTGGCCACAGGCTGAAACTATCTGCCTTCCCCCACAGCCACATTTCCCACATTTCCTGAGCACTGTCCCCATGGAAAAAAACCTACTTTGCATTGTTTGTCTTTACAACTGTTTTTTTTTTTTTTTTCCTCCTGCCAGAGAATTCAGAATCCTCAAAAAATGTGTTTTCTGAGGTCAAGTGATCTACTCAGTCAGATTTTGCTCAGGCTAGAGCCAGGAGCTGATTTTCCACAATTGCAGGAAGAAAATGGCTTTTGTGATGAGCATCTGCTGTTTTGTTAAAAATGTGGTTAAAGACATTAACAAAAGTGACATTACCAGCTGCTGTAATGTCAAGCAGTTTAGCTAAACAGTTTTTTATCAAATGACAACACATGATACCCAAATCAATCCTAAACCAATAACATATTGCTACTTACAAAATGGAGCTGAATGAAAGTGAGAATGAGCAAGCATGAGTATGTACAACTAAAAATGAGGTTGGGGTGGAGAGGAGGCCAAGGCATATATGAGAATGAGAGAGAGAGAGCAAAATGCAAATTTGGATTTTTCTATTCAGAACAGCAGATAATAGAATACTGATAATGTTCACAAAAATATTCCTGCCTCTGTTTCAAACACAAAGCAAATACAATTATTCACTCAATACTCTGACAGCATGAGAGAGAAACAACAAATTAATTTTGTAATATGCTTGCAATCACACACAAAAAGAGTGACTAGGTTCCTGGCCAGTTAAGGTCTAATTTGGCTTCTGTCCTTGAGAAGAGTGACAAGAGAGAAGACCTGCTTTGCGTAGCTATGTTCAGCTGCTCTATTTTTATCTGCCCATCATTTTTAATTATCAGGCCATTAAAAGGTGGCAGATCAGTAGCACAGCCAACTGTGTTGTCCTTCTGGCTGAGAAGTCTGCAGCAGTGAGTGATGCAATGGACCCCCAACCTGCTTTCATCACGGAGCTTGTGAAAGCAAAATGGTACCACATCAGCCTACCTATACAGCCATGGCTGATCTGGGACAAACGCTTCATTTTCACAACTGTGATGAGAGGAGGGCATGACTTGCAACCACTGCCTAGCGATCTGCAGGTCTATTACTAAGAGAACTCACAAATGCTTACTTTATAGGGCGTGGGCTAAGTTCTGCTTCCAGGAGACTTGGCTAGGCCAACAGCGACATCCAAGGGTATCTTTCCCCTGGCTGAAAACAGAGGCACATGCTCTGGGGGAGGATGTTTGCCAGGGGCAGAAGGAACTCTGCACATGGAGAATGTTACAAGGTGAGTCAGGAGATAAGCAGCCAGAGCCAACAGAAGAGGCAGAAATAAACAAGCAGCCATGTGTCCCATTTCTACCAACTGAAAGGAAGAGAGTGCCCAAAGTCACAATTAGCATATGGAGACATCCAAAACAGAAGCACCTGGGAAAACTCAAAGCACTGCAGGCTTGATGATAGCTGGGTACCTAGAGGGCCTCATGGTAGAACTGCATGTGGGTGAATTTGCCTCTTAAACTGGCACAAATATATGGTTATCCTGTACTGAGAAATACAGTAAAGAACATACGCATAACAGCAAGAAAACATAAGCCTGATACTAAAGACCATAGCATGAGGCAGATCACCAAAGGATGTTATTTGGGGCAAAGCCCAGTGAGATGTTAAGAGTTCACGCCATAATGGAATAGAACAGAATGGCCCAAATGACATGATAGGCCACTGGAGACCCAGCTCTGCGGGAAACATAGGCTTCCCTGAGGATCTTGAATTTTAAGTTTCCATTGGATAGACTTTTTCTCCTTAGTTTACCTTTTTTTTTGCTAATCTTCCATAGAGCATTTATCACTTTTTACTCATAAAAGTAATCTATACATTTTTCACAATCAACTTCCTCATTTCTGTATGGCCAAAGAAAGAAATTTTGGAGCAAGTAGCAGAAGCAGTTATTAGCTCTGAATCTCTATTTTTTTTTTCGTTTTTACAGTGTGTTTTTTTTAATCATCAGTTATTAACTTATTAGAATGTGCACATCAGCCTCTGCTTCCCTGATTTGTAAATTACACGGACTGAGGTCACTGCAATGGGAACTCAGGTTTCATCTGTTCTTAAGGACACCACATACTGAGTGGTCATGGAGGTCAGATGGCCACTATGTGTTCCCACCCAGGCTTCATTTTATCCTCACCCACCCTGTACAAGAGGGGTTTCATTGCAACCTTCATTATAACAGCAAACTGTCCAAAAAGAAATAACAGTAAGAGAGGAGTTAGGGTTGGGTTTCTCTGTCTGAGGCAACGCTTCAGCAGTTCAACCCTGGTCATGCCCATGGACTTCCCTGGGAATTGAATATCCAGATTATAATTGCAAGCATCTTTAATAATTCCTACCTCCAATGCAATGCTGAAGACATCATAAAAACAAGTCCGCAGCTAATAGAAGATCGCTGAAGCCTTCTAGAACGTAATAAATAATAATCCCCAAATTAAACTCCAGAGAGATTAACCATCTAATGGGATGAATAATATACACAAAAGCGCAACTTACAATCGAGAAAGGAGGTATGAGTTTATCAACAAGCTTCCTCACAGCAAAAAGATAACATCCCATCAAAATGTCAGTGTAGCTCTCATTTAAAAAAAAAAAATCATGTTTTCTGACATATATTGCTACACAGCCATGAGAGTGATGGGACATGGCACATCCCGCCAATCTAAAACCACACACCATGACCTGGAATCTTTGCCCAGCTGTACCACCCCATGTTTCCCTGATGGAAATTAGGAAATAATGTAACCTCAGCTGACAGGTTTATTAAGACACACAAGACATTACAAAGGCCCTTTTGACATTATAATCTCTAACACAGTCGGGGGTAGAAGCTGGCTTGCCATCATTATTGAAAGTAATTGGTCAAAAAAAGGCTCATGAGAGAAAGAGGGAGAGAAAGGGAGGGAGAGAGGGAAAGAGAGGGGGGAAGAGAGCAACCCTATAAAGCTCTCAAATTAATTATTTGGCTACAGGTGTGTTCTTCCTTCACTGCCTGTCTCAGAGCTTGCTGGAATGTTGTTCTGTCCTAACAGCTATGCTACCCTCATCTCACCCTTGGCTTGGCACACTGTGGTGTCAATAAAGCAGTAAGCAGAATTGTATCATAGCCGCATTTTTTCCTTGTCCAGTGGTTATTCATATACTATCGATTCTTCACTTGTTCTTTGTCCTGTTGGCATACCAAACTCTGATTTTTCCAGAGGAGATAATTCAGATAAGAAAATCCCCCTAGTGTGAGGTGATGAAAAGGGTCACACATGAGTGCAAGTATTGTTTACATTATAATGAGGTTCTTAGGATCAGAGATCCAAAACCTAGATATTTTCCCCGTGTCAGGTGGATAGCATATCCAAGTCAAGTCAGCCAGATGGCCTCAGAAAGGAAATGCCAAGGATGAGGAAAGCAGAGACATCTAGCTGCGTTCATGGTCACAAGGGAAAAATCTAACATGCCATGGGAGCAGGGGATGCTTTATAACGCAGCTAGGTCCGCCTCCTACAGAGCAAATGCTCAACTTTGCTGAATAACTGAATTCCTAACCAGTACTCAGCCCAGCCCTGGCCAGGTATCAGTGCTGGGGTGTACTTTTAAGCTAAACTCTCTGTAGCATCTGACAAACTGCTTTGAAAAAGTAAGGAAGAAAGGGTTGGCAAGTATATGTGGGAGGTACCAGTAATGCCAGCCCCAGACCCTGAAGACCCTGCTTCAAAAAACAATGTCTCTGAGGGTAAACAGGGGTTACGATTATCTGAAGGGAGGATGCCAGGGCACTGCAGTGGGTACTGATGATCTGCAATTTGTGAATGAACCATGAACTGTTTATAAGCTTTACGGGAACTCCCCCCTTTTCCTATTGTACATCCTAAAGTTAAAAATGGCAGGTTAACAATCTTTATGGAACTGGAAATCTGCTATCAGCTTTTCCTGAGTGGCTAGCACACCTGTACTGAAGAAGGAATTTGTTTTACATGTTGATGAAAAATGGTCCCACAGATTAGGAGGAATTCTGTGTTACTGCTCCAGTGGAAAGCAAACACTTGAAAGGATCCCTTGCTTGAAGAGTGAATGAGACTGGCAAGGCTTCAGTCCTCCAGAGAGGAATCTTATGTGCTTCTCTGTGGCTGCTAAGCTGATGTCATTAATCTAACACATGGAGCAGATTTTACCCTTCATTTTCAAGTACATTGTCTATTAACAGTTGCCACGAGCATACTGATTATGCAAAATTCTGGTTAATGGATCCCTGCCAGTCCAACCATCAGGCTAATGATTTGTGCTTGCCAGCTCCAAGGTGAAGAATCATTCTCAGGTCCATCTCCCTAGGACTCAGAACTCCTACAAATGACCATGAAGATGCAGGTGTCCACTTGCTTCCTGCCAGAGTCTAGTCCAACTCAGGATTAGGGCACCCGTGTGAAGAGAAATAAAAGCCACTAATTCGTATTGGCTATGATTACTGACTTGACTCTCAAGGGAAGATGAGATAAGAAGGAGGAGCCTTGCTTTTGAAAGGTGAGAGCCACCCTGTTATCCCACGTTCCATCAATGTCAGCGTTTTAGTGTTGCTTGACAGCCTATAACATATGACAATGGCACCACACAGTGAAGCTAAAAGGTTGAAGGTTACTCCTGTAATGACCGATACTCTTCTTGCCATGGTAGCCAGGCATCTGCAGATTCTCCCCCCCCCCCCCCGCCAACACCTCTGCTTTTGTGAATCCTGCTGAAGGCTTTTAGGTGAAAACTGCAGCAGACATCGGACCTCAAACATGAACTTGACATAGGAGGCTGTGTGATGCTACTGTTTCAAGCCCCATCAGGCACATATAAAATACTGCTGATGGCAGACTGTTCGAACACCAGGTGAAAGTGTGTGGATGACCTACATTGTCAATACCTTCTTCTCAGCCTTATAAAAAAAGACAACTGGGCAAGCACATTCTTTCAGCTGATAAAAAGCCTGGTTAAAATCATGTACACCAGAATTATGGGAAAATTCACAAAGTCTATTTACTTCTATTTCCTAGCACATTCTTCATATATCACAGACCTAAACAGAAATAGTCAAGAAGCAATTCCATGAAAACAAAACTGAATATGTAAAAAATCTTACTAGCTTTTGGAATATTAAATGTCGTTGGAAATCATGTGACCTTTCAAGGCTGAATAAGGTAGAAATAACTGCCATAACTGTAGGTAGAAGTAGCAAACACGTTACTGGTTTATAAACTTCACATATGGTGTTCTTTACTTTATTAAGTGAGAAGCCAACAACATACAATATTAACAACTTAAAAAGCTATTTTTTTCATAAATGCTATTTTAAACTGCCTATAAGCCAAAACAAGGTAATCACTGCAACTCCACAGAAAATCCAAAAAAATATTAAGTCCTTTCAAAACCACCCTTCTTGCCTATGTTCTCCCACGAGAAGTTAAGGAAATTAATCTCTGCATATTTCAGAAAAGTAGTATTTTAAATCACTAAAAAGTCAGTGTTGGTTTCTTGGACAGCACTAAGATACAAAAGTCCCCTGGGAAATGGAAGCGAGGAGCTCTACATACATGAAGATCTGAGTTCAAATCTCCAACATGGCTACCTATGCCGAAACCCCTTTCCTGAGGAGCCGAGACAAATGAATCCCAAGAGGTTGCGGAATGGCCAGTCTACCTGAAAATGAAATGAGCTCCTGGTCCGGTGACTGTCTTTAGGCAATAAAATGGAGTGGTCAACAAAACGTCTAAGTTCTGTATGTACATACATGGCCATGTGTGCAGCTGACATTCATTTGTATGACACACACACACACACGCGCGCGCAGAGAACAATGTCCATAAAGAAAACTATGGGATTAAACAAGAAACAGGAATTAACTATAGCTCAAATTAGAATTTTTTTTTCAAGTGTCAAAAATAAAGATGAAGTCCTATGCTTACCAGAACATGGACAGCAGTTCTTTAGATGTCTAGCATTCATTCTGTCATCTGGCTGTCCTCTGGGAGATTTCTTTCCCACCAATTATCAGTTCTTTCCTGGGAGAGTCAGTCTAAAAGCTTCTGGTGAAACCATACAAAAATGAGTATTGTCGGTACCAGTGGATGAGAAAGATGGGAGAAGGAACTCAGTAAGTCAGCTCAGCAGGTAGACTCCTGTCCACCCTGTCCATCTAGTAAACGTTTCCAGGGGCAACAGGAGCTACCTTTAAAAAGCAGTAGTAGAATATGAGCTGAGATTTCTAACAACTCAGTTATGAGTAAAGCTTGGGATCCTCAGTGTCTGAGCCCGACTTTTCTGTAGCAACTGAAGCCAGCTTAATGAGCACTTCCATTCCTTGGAAAACAATCCACTCACATGAAGCTTCATCTCAGCACAGGCTCTCCTACAGTCTCAACCCAAATGGATACTGTCTTGCTAACAGGCACACACCTTTCACTGATACAAACAGACCAATGAAACAGCTTAATGAATGAATTAGTGAAAATACATATCTCTTTACTCAATAATTATGTTTCAAAGTCATAGCTTTTAAAAGGAAGGCCAAACAGACTTGCCCTTTCCATGGAAGTCACAGCAAGATCAAACAATGGACAAAAGCAGCCTCCTTCCATCTACCTGACCCCACATCATTACTTCAAAATAGTGCCTTCATTTGGCAGATGTTAATGTGTCATTAACCATCCATTTGTTTTTCCCAAACAAGAATACTTAGTGCCAAAATAGTAAGCAACTCTCCTAAGGCCTTAGCTCTTCCAGATCCCTGCAGTCCAGAGGAGGTTAACTAGACAAGTACAAAGAGGCAACTTCTCAGAAAGCAGTGAGACCTACTAACAACCCCCCCACACACATACAACTCGACAGCTTCAGGGGACCCTGAGGGGACTGAGGAAGTTAAACGCTTCTCAAACACTCTTCATTTCCCACTACAACAAGAAAATTAACACATCTGTATAGTTTAATGTAAATTACCATTGTGGTTTTCTTCCCTAATTAGAAACACAAATCACTATTTTTGAAAGATGAAAGTCTTAAATGTTTCGGCTGATGATAAGCAAATATTTTCACCACAAGTTCACTGCTGTTTTGTAGGTTCCAAATGACTATGACATCAACATAAAGTAGAACAATGAGGTTTCTGTACATGGAGCCTTTGGGTAACAATGTGGCCATATGACATGGAGAGTGGGACTGTGACTATTGGACAGCTGAGCAGTTTCTCCTGAAACAAATGCAAACTCTGCTCAGAAGGCAGGGCAGGTAAAGAGCTCGCTGTCCAAGTATCACAACTGAGCTTGAATTCTGAGATTCCACAAAAAGCCATACAGGTTGCAGGGACATCCATAATCCTAGTGTAAATATGGAGAGGCCAGAGAAACACACAAGCTTGTGGACTGGCTTGGGACAGCCAGCCTGCCACATCAGTCCAAAACCAATAAAGAGACTCTATCATAACCGAGGTGGAAGAAGAATGCCCTTTGACCTCCTTATGTGGCACTGTGTATGCCAAATGCACATACACAATTAAAATATAGACTAAAAATTAAAATATAAAATTCTATAGTGAAATTGCTACTTCAACCTCCTGTTGAGACACAGATTCCAGTTGATTTTTAAGCCTCAACTCCTCAGTCTTGGGATCCTATTTTTATTTTTTTCTGTTTTTTTTTTATTAATCTAACATACATAGTAATGGCATTAGTGTAGCATTTTCATATAAATATAATTATACTTTGTTCTCACTCATGCCTATGCTGTACTCCCTGCTTTTTCTCCCAATTGCTTGCTGGATTCTTCATCTAATATAATCCATGCTTTCATATCAGATACTCCATTATATTTTCTGCTTGCTCCTCCCTCCCTTTACATCTCTGCCTCCTCTCTCAAATTCACCTTTCATGTACACATGTGCACGCTCTCTCTCTCACACACACACACACATACACACATATGCTTCAATTTAGATTTTTTATGTAAAACTAAGGATGATACTGGCACAGCTGAATCTGGGTTGCTTTGCTTAATACAATGATTTCCTGTTCCATCCCTTTCATGGCTGAAGGAAATTCAGTTGTGTATATCTATATTTCACCCATTGATGCATACTAGGCTTGCTCTAGATTGGAACTCTTATGAGTATATGCCAATGAACTTGAATGAGCAAGAATCTCAGGGGTATGTTTATTACAAAGACTTCAAGTATATGCTCCACAGTTGCATAGTTAGATCACATCACAGTTGTGTCTGGGTTTCATGACTCCACACTGATTTCCACAATGGCTGTACCACTTCACATCCCGACATCAGTGTTAGTATTACCTCCTTGCCAGCGTTTGCCTCATTTGTTTTCTTGACTCGACTACCATGACTTCTCATTGTAATTTTAAGCTGTATCTTACTGTGGCAATTAGTTGAGACACTTTCCAAATATCTTGGGGTCTACTCACTAGTCCATTTATTGACTTGATGATTTAGTTTTAGGGTTTTTGTTTGTTTGTTTTGGGTTTTTTTGTTGTTGTTATGTTTTCTTAGTTCTTTAAAGATCCAATAAATTAATCCCCTGTAGGATATACAGGAAGATTTTTTCCTACATTGTATAGCTTCTCTTCATCCTGCTATTTCCTTTGCTACACAGAAGCATTTTAATTTCATAGTCTTATAATTAATCCCTAGATTTATTTCCTGAATTATGAGTCTTGAAAAGGACTTCTTTAAAAAGAAGTCTATGCCAATAATTTTATCCTGAAGTATTTATTTCTATGGTTTTTTTCTAAGCAGACAGGTTTTCATACTTTATATTGACGTCTTTGGTCCATTTTGAATTGATTTTTGTATAAGGGAGTTATGTGGATCTAGTTTACTTATTTACAGGCATTATATCTGGTTTTCTAAGCACCACTTGTTTAAAAGGCTGTCTTTCTTTCCAAAATATGCTGTTGACAGTTCCATAAAAGATTAACTGGTTATTACTGTATGGGTTTATTTCTGGATACTTCATTTCTATTGGTTCCTGTGTCTGCTTTTGTGCCAATACCACACTGTTTTTGTTACTATGGCTCTTTATTTTAGTTTGAGATCAGATATTGTGACTCTTCCCTCTTTCTGCTTAATATTGTCTTGAATATTCAGAGTATTCTGTGCATCCATATAAATTTAGGACTTTTTTCTAGGTCTTGAATAGCATTGGAATTTTGAGACAATTATGAGGAAACTGTAGGCAGTTTTGTGATAAGTCATCTTCACAGTATCAATTCTACCAATCCATGAGACCACTTTTAATTTAGTCTTTTCTTCCCTTTAAAGGCCTTCTATATAGCAGCAAGTGACCACTGCCAGGACACAGCCATGACTGATGTCCCCCAGTGTCCCAGCTTGAAGGAAAATTGGAGGCTTGTAAAACAGAAAGAAAGATGCTCCAACTGAGGAAATCTCCTTTATTAATGCAACAAAATGTTCTCTGGGAGGTTTAGGTCCTCACAAAAGGGAATGAAGATGAGCATTAGACTTCATGAGAAGCTAGTTAAAGGATAATGTATGTGGTTTGTGAACCAGGTATCAAGGAAGTACATTTTGTTGGATTATAAAAAAACTAGGACAAGAGTGAAAGCAGAATAGAGCCTCAAAACAAAATGAGTGCCTGTGGTGGAAAACAGCCTAGTGCTGACAAAAACCAAAGAAGGTCACAGGGCTGGACCCTGACACAGGAACAGTTATGAGATCTAAGTCCAAGGGTGGTGACTCCAGCAGAAACATTCTAGTCTGGTTTAGGATGGAACTGACATTCTCAGTGATAAAAATTTTAACTTGAATTTTTTTTAAATGTTCCATTCACCATATATATATATGAATCTAAGGAGACTTCTAATCGAATTGGTAGAGACAGACCACATAGCTTGCTTGTATTATCTAGCCAATGAACTGTATTTCTTTTACCTCTATTTTTCATGGATGTGGCATTATTTCCTTTGCTCATCTTATGATCCCGACATTTGTAATTTAAAACAGCAATTATAATAATTTATGACAACAGCAGCTAGTATTTGTTAAGACTTAATATAAGCAAGACACCAAACCAACTAATTGCTATGCATTCCCACACTGAAAGAAGCTACAACCTTTTGAAGTCTGGGTTGTTTTATTTCCCTGACATAAAACCGAGGCTTACAGAGGTGGCTGCAGCCCAGGCTCAGGAGTAGTGACACTGCAGGCTACAATTTCAAAGTGTGTGACTTCTTTTCATTAAGCTACTATTTATGTGATTAACCACTAAAACAATTCAAGAGCATCTATAGATTCATAATATGGTACTGATCCTCTCATTTAAGGGCATAGCTCTTTACTTACCCCCCCAAGTCAAGTGTGGATTTCCTTTTAAAAAGAAAAATCAATACGTGCTTATGATATAGACAAAATATCTAAATGATAATAATTGTTAAAAAATAAAACCAGTGTTTCCTTTTCAGTTCTTTCATGTTCTATATAGTATAAATTGTTTAGTCATCCATTGATAGGTATTCATATAGTTTCACCTTTTGACTGTTACAAAAAGTGTTGGTATAAATTGTGTGTACATGTATCTATGTCTGATGATCCTGGTTCTATACCAAGAAAATATGCTGACTCTGTTTAACTTTTTGAGGTGATATCAAACTCCCCCCCCCCCCCCCCGTGGCCACACCGTACATTCCACCAGCATTACAAAAAGGGTTCCAATTCCTCTGGTCTTCACCAGCGCCAGTTATCACCTGTGGCTTTGATTATGATCATCCTAGTAGGTATGAGCTGTGTCTTGTGGCAGCGATTTGCATTTCCCCGGTGATTTATGATGCCGTACATATGTTTGCTGTCAAATTCTGTTTTCTTTGGGGAAATGTCTATCCAGGTCCATTGCCCTTTGCGTTTGTTTTATTGTCAGGTCGTGCATATGCGGCTGCAGCACCCGTATCAGATGTGCTTTTTTTCAGATGTTTTACCTCATCATGTAGCATGTCTTCGCATTCTCCGGATGTTGCCCTTTCAGTCAAAAGTTCTTAGTTTCAGTGAATTCCAATTTTTTAAATATTGCTTTCTGTTTGTTTTGATACTTGAAGTTAAATCCAAGACTCCTCTCCCAAACACAAAGTAATAGAGATATACTCCTATGATTCTTTGAAGTATGCTAGCACTTTAAAACTCATATTTAGTTTGTTGTACAAGACATGGGATACTAACATGTCTGAGTAGCTGCTGTCAAAGTGGAAGTTAAGTGAGAGCAGCCTTTCACGGGAAAGACCTCCATCTGCACAGAACTGTGAGGAACATTCTAATGTCTTTCACAGAGGAGGAGGAGTTGAAGGTTCCCATGCTAGCAGACAGAACTATGTATGGCCAAAAGATACTGTCCGTTCAGTAGCATGTGCAAAGTGTTAGAAACATGTTGTTGAATATATCATTAAATATCACATATCATATGGTATTGTTACATTACTTACAAAACAAAATGAACGTTCTCACATAAATATCCAGACTTCCTGATCCTTTTGGAAGTACAGGAAGCTATAGCCAGTTGGCTGGAACTCAAAAGGAACAGGGTTTCTCTGAATCCAAAAGGAAAACCATCTCTCGGGTCACAGACATCAGCTGGCCCATTAAATTCACTCCATACCCACCAAGGCTTTGTGCACACTTGGGTTGTGAACTTTGCCTCTGGAAGAATTAAGAAGCTACAGGTTGATTAGTCTTAGCTCTCTGTAAACCCAGATACAAAGGTAAATGAAAGAATGATGGCTGGTGGGTTCCTCCAGTTCGTCATGGTGACCCACACAGGAAGGCTTTGGCCATGGGAGGCTCAATGAGGAGGATTATGAGTTAGAGGCTATCATGTTGGTATCCACGAAACAGATACATCCTTTAGAAGATGGGAGTGCGAAGGTTTGGGGTACTCAACAGTAATGTTATTGATCTGTCCTGCTCACTAATGACTTGTCAGGATTTTGTCTGCAATTCTGTCCTGAGTGGCCAATTTCATACCTTAATTTAGATACTGGTTCCTCCAGGACATCTTTTGAGATACTCTACATTAAGATTAAGTAGTCCTTTGATACACCTTCTTAGCTTTGCTGTAATGTTAGCTACACAATCTGCAAGGCCATCATTCAATACAAATGCAAAAAGTCATTGTCTAAAATGCACTACGAGTCTCTAGAAGGCAACAGCATAACACTAAGTCATGTGGAAGGTTACTCTAACTTGAAACCGTGGGCATGTCCACAGGTGACAGGTCTTCAGATCAGTCAGATACATTTGTCCTGTGCCATGGGGATTGCCATCCCTTACTGCCTTCTCTTCTTGTCTTTGAATCAGCCAGCAGTTAACACAGTGCACACTGTAGTAAGCGTCAAGAAATATGGTCTGACTGTCTGAATGAAAGGATGGGGGTTGATGATGATTAAACCTCCATAAAATCCTGAGCTATTGTTCTAACATCCATTGCTCACTGCTCCGCAAATGCTCCTTTGAATTTTATCTTCTGTAACAATGACACTATGTCAACCTAACCACGGAGCCCAACAGTGTTAATGCTGCCTGCTAATAAAACTATCTTTCCCCCACAGAGCTGGCTATTTATTAAAATAGAGCTTTAGAATCTAGGAACTCAGGGCCTAACATACTGGATATTTATTCCCAAAAATGAACAAATCAAAGCTATGCCTATTGCTATATTAAATCTAAGGTTAATGTTACTTGAGTGCTTGAAGAGAGGAGGGTGAAGCTCTGAGGAGGGGGAGCCCCTGTCTCTAGTCTGAAAACTATCAATAGGTCCTCAACCTGTGCTACAGGGTAGATTTTAGTAGAAATTCTTAAAAAAAAATATTTGAGGCACTTGAAAAGTTAAGTGCTTAAAATGACTGATTTTTGTTAAATACCTTGACCTTTTGCTAGGTCTAAATAGTATCATCAGTAAGAATATAATGCAAATCCTAAAGGAGAGGACACACAAAAGACAGATGCGACATTCATTCATAAAATATATTTTACAGAATACAATAAAAACCAAGAATGCATACTATACCTATATACTTTTCAATATGTTACCCAGTTACCAGTCAGACCATGTTAGGGTTCACACTGTTACCAACAAAACTCTAAAGATACCAACTTCAGCACTTCCCATGAAAGCTGGCTATCCAGTTCAGAGAAGCCACTGCTCAACCTTTCCTGCACATTCTAAAAGAACTTTATGGCCAAGTAGAAATATTTCACATGGTCTTTTCCATACATCACATAGACCAAGCGAACATTTGAAATGGGGTTAATGTTGCTGAAAAATAATGAATTTCAGGTTTATTTCATTGAAATTAGTAGATGTTTACACAATCACAGGTGACAGTAAACTGTTTTATGGCCATTCTAAGGAAAAAATGACTCGGACAGAGCGCAAGAGAAAGAAAAGGGGTCATATTATATACTTCTCATGGAAGCAAACAACACAGCATCGACCAAAGTTGGTTGAGCCTCCTGGTGTCTAAGTGCATGCCTGTCATCTGGCTTGATACGAAGGGACAAAGCCCTGGGTCATCCTGGAGGAAGGGAAGCATATGCTGATAAGTGTCTGGACACCTAGGAGAGTCAGTTTTCCCCATAGGTCTCCATGGTATGAAGATGTGCATTGGAGATGGTGTCAAGCAGAAAGAGCTCTCCTGGCTGGTCCTGAGTCAGCAAGTCCTTTGTCATGCCACTCCCCTGGAAATGAAATCCAAGTGAAAAGACTGGAAACAGGAGGAAGGAAAATAAAATATACAAAGTGTGGGAGGAGATGAAGTGTGCATAACAAGATGGGTCTTCCTTGGGAAAACGATGAAAAGTTAGACAGAAGATGAGTACATGCCTAAGCAGGGCACAAATGCATAAATAGAAGAACCTGTGTTATTGTAAGTACTAAAAAAGGGGAAGATAGAAGGGCCAGGGAAGTGATTTAGTCATCCAAGTCACACCTAGAGAAAGCAGGGGGAGGAAGGAACCTATTTCAGAATTGGAAGATTTGTGAGAAAATGAAATGCTAGGTGTATGTGCTGATGCAACTAGCTGTGGTAAAACTAAAGCATTGACACAAGCACTGATAAAACTAAAGCACTGATGGAGCTGGGGAATGCCTTGTGATCAATTTATCTTCACCACTGTAATTTCAAATTAAATAAAAAAACAACCGAGTAATGTTGGTATAATGTTCTTTTGAAATGTATGCACCTTACCCTTGTTCATTCAAATGCTGATCTCCCACCCCTGGTTTCAATCCGGATATTGCATTGTGATACTTATTCTAAGTGTCACTTGTCTCAACTGTGTATAAACAGGCCAAAATAAAGCAATTAGCTACAATGTTGTTCAATGGGAGGAGCCAGAGGACAGAAAAGAGGGGAGGAGCTAGAGGACGGAAATGAGTGGGAGGAGAAAGGGAGAGAGGAGAGCTGGGAGAGAGAGCTGGGGAGAGATCTGGGAACTACGTGGAGATGGACTGGACATACTATTTCACAAAAAGCAAGTATAATGCATGAAATCTAAATGTTGGGAAACTGTGAGGGCTTGGAGGTTTAGGAGGGAGTAACTATTGCCCAGCATTGTGTTCTAGGTTAATTAAATTAACTCAGTCTCTGTGTGGCGATTTGGTTATACAGCTGTTTAAGATTAACAGCAGCATTACCAGAAGATATATCAATAGTAAATATTAATCCACATCTACAACAGAGTAACAGCTGTGCTTCCACATACAGGAGCTTCCCATGAGCAACAGATCACACTGGAGCAAACTTTCAGGGTCTGAAAAATGGGCAAATTCTATTGCGTGACTGTCACAGGAGGTGTTTATTTCAAGTACTAGCTTTCACGGTGATCCTCTTCAAGGCAAGTTGAGTGCTTCCAGAATCACTTCCCTAGGAGTTACTATCACTTGGCTTTCGGTGTATGTGTAATTAAACCAAAGCAACCAGCACTCATCTCTCCAAGGTTCCAGAAACTTCTCATTTACCAAAACATTTTTTTTCCCTTCTTCATAAAGGTTGCCATTAAGGTTGCTTTCTCACAGTAATGCTTAGGCATAAGGTCTTCAGGACAAGAGCTGTGAACCAGACAGGGCATTTTTAGACCCAAGACATTTTAGTTGCTGGCACACAGACACAAAGTAAATCTTACAAAAGGGGCGCTGTGGTAGGCAAGGAAATTGTTCATATTTAGGTTTTTGTTTGCTTTGTTTGAGACAAGGTTTCTTCCTGTTGTGCAGCCTAAGCTTGCTTGGACCCCTTGACTCTACCTCCTCAGTCTCTGCAGTGTAGGGATTACAGAGGGGAATACCACCACAAAAGAGGGTTCAGAGCACGATTCAAGGCCGACATCCTAGCTATGGAAATAAGGAATAGCATTCATTTTCACACCAACCAGCAGCCAGTGCGACATTTAATATGAACTATCCCAATAAGCTGCTGCATAAAATGATCAAACAAGAAATGTCTACTTCGGAAGTACAGTATTTCAGAGGACTCGGGAGGGTTCCTACTAATTAGTGGTGAGCCCGTGACTGAGCTTCCTGATCTCCACTGTCTCCATCCGTGTGTACCATCTGTGGCAAAGTCACATATTTCACTATGATTTATAACCTTCCCAAATGGTGAAGCAGGGCAGGGGGAAGGTAGGTACTACTATAAAAAAATAGAGTAATATTTATCTCAAAAACCCAAAATTTAAATAACACCGTTTTCATCAGACAACTGTATGTTTCTTCCTAGATCTCAACATTATGACCCTGTAAGTTGCTCCTTGAAGAAGAGCTTTGAGAGACTTGATTTGAAATAATGAAGTTCTGTCCAGACACGGAGGTAGAGGCAGACAGATCTCCAGAAGTCAGAAGGCAGCCTGGTCTACAATAGAGAGTGCTAGGCTAGGCCGGCCAGGGCTACACAGTGAGATGCTGCCCCAAAACAAAAACAGAAAATGAAACAAACAATCAAGCTCTGGAAACAAAAGTGTTTGCAAACATTATACTCTCTGAGAAATTCCTTATCCACAAAAGCCCACGTTATTCACAGCATTCTCCCAATGTGCTTGGTTTTAATATCATTTTTCTTTCTTTCCTCTTTCTATAAAACACTTACAACTGTCTAATATCTAGAGCCCCAGTGAACTATATCCTTCAGGAAATACTGAGGCATTCCTAAGGCTAATTATACTCTCAGACAGCTCTGAGACAGATTTTTTAAACAAACAAACAAACAAACAAACAAACAGAACAAAGAGTTGTCAGAATTACCTTTCTGTGGGCCTAAAAAGAAGTGAGAAAAGCAATAGCACTTATTGCCATCAGCAGGGTGAGTACAGACTATTAGGATCTTTTCAGTTTCAGCCAGTCCTCACATCAGTCTTCTGGTAGGTGTCATTATTCTCTTTCACAAAGTGGAAACCAAAGTTCAACTTCTTCACACAACCCACAGAGGGTCATAGGGCCAAGAAGGGGCAGGGCAGGAACTTTTGAAAGGGCCATGCTCTTTGCCCTGGGCCACAGAGGGAGATCAATTCACTATGCAGAATGCAAATCTGAGCCATTTTGAAATATTTGTCCTTAATGCTGTCCTCTGTCTCCAATTGTCTGCTGAGTGTAATTAGATTATACCATTAAAACAGTCAACGGTGTTGTGACCCATCATTTGGGAGACAATGAGAGAAAAAATCAGCTCAATGGGGAATATCTCAGGAAGAGCTTTCGTGTGTGTGTGTGTGTGTGTGTGTGTGTGTGTGTGTGTGTACAGAAGGCTGTGTTGGAAGGCATCTTCACAGCTATAAAACCTTAGACATTGAGTGACAATACAGGTGTGCACAGGTGATGTAGCATAGAAAACAGCTTCCCTGAGCTGTTGGATACCTAAAGATGGGAAACGTCCAAGGTGTTGGCCCGCATTCACACCATGATCAGAACACGGCAGGAAACATGGTTCTCTTACACACGCTGGAGGCACCTTGGTCTTTCTACGCTGGTTATCTTTTCTCCCCCCAATGCTGTAAGGCAGGAACTAGTAGCCAGGAACTTTGCAATCTCTCTCTGCCCTCCCCATATTAAGTCAAGTCAATTCCTGGTAGACTCTGAGCCACAACTCTAACTTCTCTACGGAGGGGCTTACCAAGCTTGGTACCATCTTCACAAGTGTGGTCAATGGCAACTACCATAATCATTATAATATGGACTGGGAAAACAAACCTTTCAGACAGGTAATGAGTGATGCTTAGAGAGCTGATAGAACTGACAGGGAAGCCCAACATAAGACAAAAACCGTCCCTCAGAAGATGTGCAAGGTCACACTGAACCGATTTTGTAGCTCCGAAAATCAAGGGGGAAAAGTGAGTCAAATTTTAAATGAAAAGGAGAAAAGTGTACCATGCTCTTGCAACCAAAATAACCCAACTGGTGCTTATGTTAAAGTTATAAAAAGAGGAGAGGAAAAAAAAAAAAAAACAACACTTTTCACACCTGCAAAAGAATCATTAAAACATGACAGGATGGTTGGGGATTGTCGGGATTGCGGGCCACCTGCTGCTCTGTATTTCACCCTCACCCCAATCTAAGGTCTTGAAGGTGACAGAAAGAGAACTGAAGGAATCTTCACAAACATGAAATCAAGCGGAACCTGTGTTGGCCAAAGACTGCTTTTCTAGTTTGCAACAAATCGGCAGCAGCACTGCCTGTGCACACTGCCATTTCTTGTGATTTTAGCACCATTTTTGTCTTAGACATTCAGGATAATATATATTTTGTTTTATAATTCTCTGTCAGGAAAAGCAGAAAGTATTTTATAAAAAAAAAAGTGTAGAGAAGTCTTCATTTCTGATTTGATGCTAATGTTTGCAAAAAAGTAGCACACACTTATTTTTTTTTTTTAGAATAGCAATAAAATACTGTATCTCAAATTTGAGTCAAATCTGCACTTCAAAGAACCAGATGGCAAGGTCACATTCTCTCTGAATCAATAGACTGGAAATTAGACAAAGAGAATTGAGCTGATTATTATTTAACATATACAATATTCACAAAATTTAAAGGACTCAACATATTTGAAATAAAGCATCCATTTTTATTAGATAATCTGATATTTTAGTTCCTACTTTAAAATGGAGTTTAGAGAGAAAAATTACAGTCTTTGTCAACTACAGCGAGTAAAAATACCACCTGGATGCTTTTTACTAAGCAGCTAAAAGACAAGAAATAAAACCCTCTGACAATAACATGCTAGTCTCCAGTATCCATACAGTGACAGAGTAGGGTCCTCATTGGCCACCTTGGTAAACAAATTTTCCAAGAACATATAGAGAGTAGGCTAGCAGTCTCAGCCCTATGTGACGTCAGAGACCATGTTGGTAAACTGATGACTTGTCATGCTCAAAACCCTGGGTGCAATCCACAGTATCTTATGACAGGGTAAAGCGCCACATTCTTGTATCCCCAGCACTCAGGAGGTGGAGGCAAGAGGATCAATTGGTCAAAGTTATTCTTGACTACTTAACAGAAAATTCAATAGCAGCCTGAACTACAAAGGAACCTCTATGGAAGGAAGAGAGCAGGGGAGGGAGGAAGGAAGAGAGGGAGGGAAGGAGAGAAGAGAGATGGGAATGAAACACAGCTTTGGGTTCATAATGGAAATCAAAGCACAAAGTCCCCACACAGCACCCTGGTTTAGCCTCCTGCCAACGAAGTAACATATTCCCAATGCATTTTGTCAGCTGCCACTGATATTTTTATCTACAAAGTTCTTCAACACCTACAAATTCATATCACTTGACTTCACCCTAACACTCTCATATCCCTTATTATATTTTAACTCCTGTTCATTGATTTATCCTATACTCCACTCCAAAGGAATGGAGCATTGTCCACTCTTGATAGAGCTTCTATTTTCTTCTTGGTATGACCAAGGCCCTATACATGGAGGGGTCTCAGCAAGCCCCTAATCCCCATGGAACAACTCTCTTATACCTGCTGCTGTTAGAAGTGAAAATCTCAATTCTGGGAGTGTACAGACAGATGGACATCCAGAATGTCCGTGGAAGAGAGACTATGGAGCTAGGTTCATCCAGGCTCAGCAGCAAGAACTGTATTCACTGCAGGTCTGAAGCCAGCAATTCTACCAGCCACAAGCTCTGCCAAAACCGGGTCCATTAACACCTTTAAATAGTGCAAGACATGTCAGCAGATTTCTCTCCTTCATATTTAGCTGCATCTAGTTGCTAGGCAAAATCTTGGTGGGCTGCTTTACTTTTGAAAAGTTTGCTCAAGTGAGCTACTCAGTTTTTCCTTTATGCTTCGTGCCTGTGCATTGCGGTAAAAAGCAGAAAATTCCAGTCAAAGAATATAAAGCAGAGTTCCTCTCTTTTGAAGGAGATCTTATCAATGATCGCACTTCTCCCCACCTGCTGAAAACAAAAGGATGGCTCCCTTAGCCCTCAAGGCTTTTCATACGAGGAACTATGACCTTCAACGCTTCTAGGTAAAAAGAAAACATGTATTTCATCATAGTTTGTTTATATTAATTGTCTGGAATTTGCCTTCACAGATCTGTTCTGTTTCTTTACTCAAATATTTATTCATTACCCTGTGGAATAAAAGGCCTTTAGGTTATAATCCAATCCTATTTTTATGTCAAAATGACCCATCTATACTTAATCCATGAATTAGCAAACATGGCCCTTTCATATACTTTCATCATTTTGGATTTTGTACATGTTCTTTCTTGACACCATAAAATACTCTAGGCATATGTTCTGTGTTTTCTCCCCCAGTTCTAGAATGCCGTGAATCTATAAAGAACTTTGATTACTTTAGTGGTAAAAATGAGATTGGAAACTAAGATCTGGGTATTAGCGTATTCATTGTTCTCAAGGACAAGGAAATGCAGGAGTGCATCTATACATACTTCGAGATCAATCATTAGTTCTCTGCTGAGCGGGCCTATAGATACTTCCAGAACCATCGTTAGTATCTATATTAGGCTAAACAGACTTAGATAGTACCAACCTAATTTATCACTGCATGGTCAGCCAAGCGTTTTTCCTAATTCTCTATAACATCCTACGTATCGAAACAACACTGTGGAGACTGACTCACAGGAGCCACATTCCATCTACTTATTTCATCACCCAAGTCTAGGCATGCAGACAAACAGACAAACAGATGGACAAGGGCACACACTCATACCATACACATATGCCACACACACACACACACACACACACACACACACACACACACACACACCCCTATGTGTTTCAAAATATTAAGCCTTAACCCAAAGGAAAACCATATCACCTACTGGGTAACAACATGGTCGAGGTCTGTCTTGTGTTTGACCTTACAGACTACATTCATTCTTAGTTGCTTATCAATAGGCTCTCTCTCAGTTCCTTTCAGTAGGTATTTTATTCACTCAGAGCACTCAAATTCACATGACAGAGCTTTCTCTTTGTGGGATGTGGTTCGAAATATCTCTATAGTGCATTGAGAACTTTAAATATTTTGGGAAAGAGAAGGACCACACTGAAATTATTTGTATTACAAAAGATTGCATATGAGTGTTATAATCTATGTAATTATTGGTGTTAACCTCTTACAAGTGGAAAGGCTGGGTGTCTAGAGCTCAGTACCACCAATAGCTTCAGGCCTGGAGACCTTAGAACAGATTCATCACAGACCTGGGCTTATACTGTCCTGTGACACATTCTTCCAGCAAGTATTTACTGAGCTCCTCAATGATTTCTAGTTTCCACGTATTAGGAAGCACACTCTGAGTTGTGCATGCTCATGGTCCTTGACAAAGCAGCGTGTCACGTGTCCACCATTACAGCATGACAGAACAGTTTCACCCTGTCCTTCACCTGTTCTGCCTCGGCTCAGAAGCTCTGCCAACAACTGACAGGATTATATCTCCAAAGCTTTATTTTTATCAGAAATTCTTGTAACTGGCACCATATAATATGTCAATTTTCCCAAATGGCTTTAGTTTATAACTCCTGCATTTATCATTGATATGGTAAGAACTGTTTAATCGTTTAATAATTTCCTACCATGCAGATGTATCACAATTTGCTTATTTTCCTTCTGCCTTTGGCATTCCTGCTTAGGTTTCAGTGAGAGCATTTGCTTTCACACCAGCTAGAGAGAAACTTGATGACTGAGTTTATGACAAAACTATGCTTAGCTTTGTAAGAAATAGCAAAATTGTCTTATCAAGTGACCACAGAAGTTGATATTCTCAAAAACAACCTAAGAATTCTTCTCCATAAAGTAACTTCTTAGCGATGGCTCAATCCATTTTCTTAGATTTTGTCTATTCTCCTAGGTGTATGATAGTTCCTCAAGCTCCCTGTTTGAGTGTGCTGTGGCTCTTTGTTCACCCTCCATCTGTGTCTATTCTCCTAGGTGTATGATAGTTCCTCAAGTTCCCTGTTTGAGTGTGCTGTGGCTCTTTGTTCACCTTCCATCTGTGTCTATTTTGTAGTATGGTATCAATTCACAGAATTTGGTTGTCTTTAAGCTAACTTGTTTTCTTATATTTATAAAATCTTCTGCTATGATGGATCCAAGTATTTACCATTTCTCAGTTTTGTCTCTATTTCTAATCTCCTAGTCTGTGTTAACTGTCTCTTCTCTTAGAAGGATCTTCTGCAGAGCCTAAGTTCTTGTCTTAGTAAACTTCCATGTAGCAATGCTTCATTTTTGCTGTTATATACAGAAATTTACCACCAAACCCAAGATTGCATGGATTTTTCCTCCATTTTTTCTAAAATTTATAATTTTATATTTTAGTTTAATGTTCACTTTATTAAATGGTAAGGTTATGTCTAGATTTACATTTTTACAGTGTATATTCAATTATTTTATTATAACTCATCGAAAAAATAAAACACTTGTCTTTTTCTATCTTTTGTCTTTGTGACCTTGTCAAGAGTGACTGTTTGAATTTCCATTAAAAAGTTAACTATATGAAAAAAAAATCATTTAAAAAGCCCAATGTTAAAAATGTTCTTTACTATTGAAAACCAAGAAAAGAGGAAGGTTTAACTCTAAGCCCAAAGCAGCATGATAATGAGGGGTTGCACTGTGGCCACTGTCTGTGCAAGCCAGATGTGGACTCTGGGGGTGACCAGAATGAAACTAGTCAGTTCCATCACATTCTGCATCTCCTAACCACTGACTGCTGCTCTTCTGGCAGAGCTGGGTTTCATACTCTGTTAGCAACAAGGTGTGGTAACACCAAGGCCAATGTTGATGATTTAGAGTGGGCAACCTGTAATGAGGTAGAAGATTTCTCTGCCTATGAATTTTATATACCAGCTATAGGATTTTAAAATCCAACATGACTATCTGCTTATTTCCTCACAAACATTTCACGCTCCTGCAAATTAAGGAAATGGGGATTTTCTGCTTGTAATGTGTGACACACTTCATTAAAGGTGTGTCCTCATCTCATATTACAACTTCTTGTCTTTGCAGCATTGAGAAATATCTCAGAAAGACCCCTGTGCCCAGATTTTTTGGTTCTGTTGCTCTCCTTGTGGAGCTCCTGTCATCTCCAGGTCTTACTATCTCCGCTTTCTTTCATAAGGTTCCCTACACTCCGCCCAAAGTTTGGCTGTGAGTCTCAGCATCTGCTTTGATACCCTGCAGGGTAGAGCCTTTCAGAGGCCCTCTGTGGTAGGGTCCTGTCCTTTTCCCTGTTTTCTCTCTCTTCTGATGTCCATCCTCTTTGCTTTTCTGAATAAGGATTAAGCATCTTACCCAGGGTCCTCCTTGATTAGCTTCTTTAGGTGTACAGATTTTAGTATGTTTATCCTCTATTATATGTCTAATATCCATGTATGAGTGAGTATATACCCTGTGTGTCTTTCTGCATCTGGGATACCTCACTCAGGATGATCTTTTCCAGTTCCCACCATTTGCCTTCAAATTTCATGATTTCCTTGTTTTTTTATTGCTGAGTAATATTCCATTGTGTAGATATACCACAATTTCTGTATCCATTCCTCCACTGAGGGGCATCTGGGCTGTTTCCAGCTTCTGGCTATTTCAAATAAAGCTGCTACAAACATGGTTGAGCAGGTGAAGCTGAAAAAAAACCCACAATTTGAGCTGCAAATGTGTACAGTGAGACAAGGTCAAGGCAACCTTCTTACCTTGCAGAGGAGCCTCTGTGGGATCCAATGGAACAGACTGTTTCTCCATGTGTAATTATTTGTCCTATATGTTTTACCAAGGATGGCCTAGGAACACATACACACACAAAGCCTCACTGGAGTTGGCCTGTAAAACGTGAACCCCCCTAGTGTCGATTGGAGCTGCACACCATAAGCCTGTCATAATATCAGCTTCATGAAATCAGACAAGAAAGTAGATGAAAATTGCCACAAATAATACACAATCAAAGTGGACGAGGAAGAAATTCAGGAGAAAATCTGTCCTCTGAGCACCAAAGCCTGTAGGCATTTTTGAAAATGAGGCATGAAGGCAGACCATTACTCCCACTGCTGGCTTTGTCAGAACTCCTTGGTTTTCTGTGGAACACTGCAGTGTGAAAGAGTGAATGCAGTGCTTGGGACCTCGCCTCTCTGGCGCTCAGTCTTCAGTCTAGACTTGGGAGCACTGTGCGGCACCTCCAGCCCTACCTATTACACACACTCCGCTCACGCACAAAGTCAGAACAACTGAACCCCAAGCAGCAAATACATTTCAATAAACAGATTTATTGTCCTATTTCAATACAAATCACAGTCTATTAAGAAAAATGCACTCTGGTCTGGGTTCTGACAGGCAGAAATACTTATTTAAGAAGAAAATTGTGCTCCTAATTTAATTCATTTGTTTGCATCTCTCCTCTAAATGTGAAATAATACAGGCTTACCAATCATAGCTGGTAATCATTCTTCTGTTTGTGGTTCAAGTCATGCTCCTGAAAATTACAGTTTCTCCTCCTTAAGAAAGTGCACATACTTTACTATTGTAGGATGAATGCTTATCAAATGAAAATATAGAAAGAAAGGTTGCTCAGCGTGGAATGATCCCATATATCTTAGGAACAATGCCAAAATGAAACAACTGGATTATGTGAAGTTTTGTAAAAACCCAAATACATGCTCTGACACCACATGGTCCGTTTCATATTTATTGTCAACAGTGTTTGCTAATTTTAGCCCAGCATTATCCATAGACTGTCAGGCTATAATAGGCTTTGGCGGCCTACAGGTCTTGGCAATTTCTTTGTATGTTATGACTGCATTAAAGAGAACTGAGATTCAGGTCCCTTATATGTAGACGCCATTTTGGGGAAAAAATAAACAGATGCTTATGACACATACTGTGAATATTTACATACATGATTCAAATTCACTATCTGTTACATAAGGTATAATTTGAATTCAATGAACTCATGTTTTCTCCTAAAAGGCTCTCTTTAGTTTCTGCTTTGCTTTGAAACCACTTTAAGAACCGCACAAGCCTTAGACACAGGCAAGATTTTATAGAGTTTACGTGAGCAGAGGATAGATTTTATCCAGCCTTCCAGGTTCAACAGAGCGTTGTTTTATAAAGAAATCAATCCACACACTTCCAAAACACCTTTAAATTACATCATAGTCTATTCTATACTGTGATAAAAGACACTACACCTTATACCTAACCCTGCTAAAGGAGACACACATGATTTCCATCCCTGCTATAAACTGAACTGTAAGAATGAGAAGGGGCTTGGGGAGAAGAGAAGAAAGCTTTACCCATCTATGTTAAAGATCTCAAAAAGCCAGCTGACTGTGGAGTGGAGAATACTCCACAGAACCAAATTATCGTGAGCTACTTTTAGTCCCTTTGAAAGCTATTCATTGCCCACCATCATGTCTGACCTAAAAAGGTATGGCTGTCAAAACCTCTAGGATGTATTCTTAGGAAACCATTGACTTCTACCCTCCAGAAGCTAAGAATTTCATCAGATAACAACCAAAATTCTGTAAAGAACTGTCTTTGTTTTGCTGTAACCTATATACTGCAGTTCCCACCAATTCATGTATTAAATATCTTGAATTATGACTTTGCTTGGAACCGACACAATCTCACATAATCACCTCCACGGTGGAGCATGCTTTCCAGAGCAGCATAAATCTGAGTTTCTGGGCCAGTGTAACTCAAGAGTAAACTCTCTCATTCCCTTTCATGTGGGACATGTGTACTAACAACCACAGGTCTTAAACAGGAATGTAACTGTCTCTGACAAAGGGATAAGAATAAACTATTTTTCTTCTTAAAAGTGCAGAATTTCATAACCAGAATTTCTAGGCTACAACATGTTTTTTTAGCTGCAAGGGCACTCCAGCAGAGTTAAAAATAAATTACACTTCTATTCTTCTCAAAGAAAGACATTAATGTGAGCACTATAGCTTGGTGCATTTTGGTTAAAATCAAAAGTGATCTGTGGCCAGGTGAATAAAGTTGATTCACTTAGAGAATAGTAGTGCTTCTCTCCGCACTCAGCTTTTGAAAGCCACTCCGACACAGCCCTTACCTACCAAAATTGCACAGGAATTACTCTCAATTACAGGCTTCTGTCTGTTAAACAGCAAGAGCCAGTGATCACTTCTGACCTTTTTCCTCTTGACAAGTCAAAGAAATGAAAGAAAATAAAATCTGACGGGTGTTCAGTTTAGGGGCTGGGTGTGGGGGGAAGAAAAAAAGAGAAAAGAAAACCTGTATTGCCTACTTTGTATCTCAAGACATGTGGGGGGGATCATTATTTCGTCTCATTTTTAAAACTCCTTTGCAGAGAATAAATTACATGTAGCAATGTAATTTTTGCTTCAAGTCACTTGCTTAATGTTTTAATTCGAGTATCATTTACTGAAATCGTCTCACAATCAATCATTCAGGCTTTTAGTTTTATATTTCAAGGCAATTTTGCTGAACGCTAAGCTCCCTGTCCCCTGGCTGCTTTTCTTACTTGTAAGTAGGTTACAGAAAAGTGCAAAGAAGGAACCAGGAGCGTCCACATTCCGTAGTTTATGAAGGCAAGCCTGGACACTCCACCTACTTATGCAGCTACTAGAGTTGAATGGATTTGAGATGGAATTAGGTTTAATTGAATGTTTTAAATGTGACATGAAGAGTCTCACAGTTCTCTTGACATTTACCCACAATTTTCCATTTCAAAAGAATAACTACTTTGCTAAGGATTAAAATAGTTTTGATAAAAGATAAACTTTAAGGCATTCTGTACTCAGGGAAGGTGTGTGCTAAAACCTCTATAATTCAGAACATGTTCAGCAAAACTGTTGGTGAGAGGTGGAGGCCATCTGAGGCTTGAGAGGCAGCATGCCAGACCTCCAAGGAGAGAGGACCAGAATCCATCTGACTCCATATAGGCCAGTCATGCCCCCAACTTGCCTTGGAAACACATTCCTTCTAAGTCAGCAACTCTTCTGTAAGGGAAGAACTATTTTGAGACGAACTAATGATGCTAAAACATACTGTCAAGGCCAGACAGTTAGAACACTACCATCCTAGCAGACCTGCAAACGGCATGTGGAAATTTGGATTCTGATTGACTGATGACATCATAGAACAAAAATAATGTCCCATATTCTCATCTTGATCTGCTATTTTTGTTGCTTTCAAAACAGTCAAAGCTGCTTTTTCTGAGTTGGGTGAGATAGTTAGCTGAGAAGTGATTCACTGAAATAGCTAATGGCCACAAGAGTGGGATGACACCAGAAAGAAAGAAAAGTTAAAAGGAATGCAGGGGAGGGAGGACACTCATGTGGGCTAAGATAAACCTTGCCAGGATCTGCTTTGCTTCCAGGAAGCAGATCTTCATGATACTTCCTGTACCTCTTTCCAGCTGAAATGGCACCCTACTGAAAAGTAAGAAGACTGCCTCTCTGTGATGGATCGGCAAAGAAGACAATTGCATGAGCTGTAGAGCTTTGGTACCAGTACCAGCCAGCCAAGGGGATATGAGGCAGACATTATCCCTGTATCTAAGTTGTCTAAAAAACAAGATTTATCTAAAATCCCAAGAAAAGAGATGTCTGGAAATTAAGATTCCCAAGTGTCCTTATCTGTAACAGCAATCTGTTGTTTGGTCTGGTATTTGAGGCAGGAGAGGTAGGTTAAGAATTCTATCACTAGGAACCTCCTCTGATGGAAAGAGAAGTCAGCAATTCAATACCATGGACCTAAAATAAATAAAATATGAACATAAACAATGTGAATGGCTCTTATCTTAAAAACACTATAAAGTACCGGGGTCCAAATATTATTATACTTATATGTGATTCCAAAGACAATAAACACATAGAAAATAAATAGATAATAAAAATATGATTTTCACATCAGCCTTTATGCGGCAAGAAGATTACTATAATTTCAAAGCCATCCTGGACAATAAAATGCCTTTTAGCTAGCCTTAGCTATAGCATGAAACTTTGCCTTATTTTTTCCCATTGCACAAGGATAAGAAACTCAATTCCTAAATTTCATTTGCAACATTGAACACAACAGAATGAATATACCTCATGTAATACTTCAAGTGTTTTAGAAAGTTTAAAACATTTTATTTGAAATAGTGAATCAAATTTTAATGCTAATTCTTTTTAAAACATGCTAAAAGAAAAGACTAATAAAGTCTAATTATGTGAAAATCCACACATTTATTATAAGCTAAAGTAAGTAAACAGAAAATAAGGTTAACTAAGAAAACCAGAGCACAGAAGATAAACTTACAAACTGAGCTGAGAATCCCGAAACAAGATGACTGATGGTCGCATCCTTGGGTAGAGACAGAACATGGTGACAGGTACTGTTCTTGAAGACCAGCAGAAATAGTATCTCCCAAATTCCTGAATAGGTACCAAGGACCTTCTACTCCATGACTGCCCCTGTGCTCTCTGGCTGGGCACTACGGAATTTGAAAAAAAAAAAAATCATGCCCTCTACAGGGAGTTTAAGGATGGAACAAACTGAATGGAGCTAAGAGCAGAAAGAAAAGAGAGAGGGCCAATGCCTGCTTTCCTTGCTAGGATAGGAAAAAGCGGGGATAGCCACTGCACACTAGAGAAACTAGGTAAGACACGAAACAGAAAGACTGCCATCAACCAGTGCAGAGTAAGCTCAGAACCTCTGCTGGAAATCCAGATCTGGTCTCTAGCCTGCACAGAGCTTGCCTAATTACTGGTCTTCCCTCCCCCTCCCCCCTGCTATGTGAACACTTAACAATAAGTTCAGTGGAGGTGCTGGAGTGGCTTTTAGGGATGTGGAGGCATTGCCCTTCCCTTCAGGGACTCTGAGTTGCCTCTAGGATGCCCACAACTTTTCTAGACTATTTCCTACACATTGCACTCATTTGAGAACTCTCATGAAAGCTGTTTTTAAAGACAATGAAAAATTCTTAAAAGCAGAGAGGTAGCAAAGAAAAGAAAACATCTTGTACTGCTGCCAAGGCAGAGAAGTAAAGACATGAGAGCATACTACGATGAGCCAGACCGATAAGAACACAAACAAAATATGAGGTGCTTTATTTCTCAGGAACGCACGCCGTATTTAAAGCAAAACCTCTCCAGTCAAGTGCAGTTCCCCACATATTCCTACAGCCTCTGGAGGGACCAAATCCAAAGTGGCCTCAGTTGCACTTAGAAGGACCTGGTAGAAATAAGAGTCTAGCTTGAGAACAGGTGTCCTTACATTGGCACCCAGACCTGAATCCCATCCTTGCCCAGACCCAGAGCAGCCAGTGGTTCTGACAAGACGATCAGGGCCTGATGCAGAACTGGTGAGAACAGAACATACAATTTCATAAGTACTGTGGAAAAGAAAATCAGCGATAGCTTTGTTCTTGATTATTGATGCTAATAAGTTCAGGCTTTGCCACTGTTTGTCTGTTGGTTGATCTTTGGGGACAGGATCTTGCTATGCATCCCAAACTGTCTTGAATGCAAGATCCTCCTGCCTTAGTATCTCTACCACTAGGATTACAAGCCTGACCCACAGACTCTAAATATATATTGACCAGTCCAGACATTGCTAATTTTTCCTTCTAGGCCTTCTGGTTCTCATGCCTGCTCCAAATTCCTGACATACCCACGTTCTTTAAGGTCTGGCTTTGTGCACTGCCTTTCCAAATGTCCCAGCATCATCTATGGAAGCAGAAAGATGACGAGAGCAGGGGTACAGCTTTGGGTCTGGTCTTGACGTCCTCTAACCATGGTCAATAAGAAGCTTTTGGGAGTAACTGTATTCCCTGTGATCTCTGTAATTTTAAACAATACAAGTTGCCACTGAAGTGACTTGTTCATTACTGGTGCTGCCATTCAAAGATGACTTCCTCTGTGATTTTTAAACCATTCATTCTAAATGACACTGGGGTAGAGTGACCGAGAATGAAGTGAATGACATTTTCCTTAAAAGGCAGAATTGTGAATTCCAGATGCATTTAACAGAAGGGCAAAAACTTCTCAACCCTTCAAATCCTCAACCATGAGTAGTTGAATAAACAAAATATACATCAAAGGTAACCCACTTAGGATGCATCAAATACTTTAAAGGAAATACCATAATCCTGCCCAAGCTCCATAGTGATGAGGGGAATCAGTAACCAACAAAGGGAAGGCTGAAGATAGGCCTGGCATAGACCTGCGCTATACAACATTGCTGTTCAAAATGTCCTAAACCTAATGTCCTTGCTAATAATGCCCTGCAGAAGTCTTTCTAGGTAGAGGAAGGTACAAAGAGTCTCTGCATCAGTTTTTTTTTTTTTTAAGAAAAAGAAAGAAAAACGCAAACATTATTTAACTAAAGAGCTTCCAACTGTCAATCCCAGATAAGTCTCAGCTAGTTTCAGAAAATAAACAGCCTCTAAACAGAGATGAGGCAGGGGAGAAAAGCTGTGCTGATGGCAGCTTTGATCTTCACAGACCACCACACAGGAGGCATAGAACATAGGATGCAAGCCTTGAGGTGCTCATTCACAAAGTCAGATACTTAGGATGAGTGACTAAGGGCTTGCTGGGAAAATATAAGATGCTGGTCCTATAAACAGTTACAGGGATACAGGCTCTCAGATACATGACTACCACCCTGTACCATACCTATAGTATCAGAGGTCAGCAGGTCAATACTGTGCATAACATGAAGGGGAGAACCCTCATCCAGGTGGTTTAGGGAAAGACACACTTAGCTTTGGTGTCAGAGAACATGTTCTTTTTCCAATAGCTGGAAATGACACCTTTTAAATCACCTGACCATTCAAGTTGCATATATGAGTGACTTGGCAAAATGGTGATTCACTGTAGACCTAGGCTGAAAATAACAAAACTTTGTCTTGCAGTTTTAAAGGCCAGAGGTTCAAAGTGGTTCTCACTAAGCTAAGCTCAAGATGACAGGCAGCAGTAGGGCTGTAAATCTCAGGGCAACAAGAGAGATTTCATTTGCTTGCCTTATCCAGCTTCCAAAGCTTGCCCACACCCTTTGACTTGTGCTCTATTCTCAAAGCCAGCAAGGAGTGTTTAGCCTTCTTACTTGATCAGCTCATCATCTAAGAATCTTCTCTGAGTCTCTTGACTCCCTCTCCTTTGACCTTACAGAGAAGCACTCATAAGGCCTGGGTGTTAGGATATGTGCTACTGGGGCAGAGCCCCATTATTACTGCCACCAGAACAATTAGGCCACATCTACTAGAGCTAACACTCTAAGGAGCCATGACTGGGATTGTGAGCTCTAGAGGGAGTAGGAGAGACATTTCTGTCTTTCCTCACAGTGCCCTAGACCTAGGCTGCTCTCAGCCACGAGTTAAATCATGGGAAAATATATATGTCTGTGTGTATATATGAAAATTATGACTATATAGTGACCATATATGAACATATGCTGTGCTATGTTGGTACACAGAGATACAATATACAGATACTATGTAATTATTCTAAGAATTAATAACAAGAAATATTTTATTAAGTCATTATCTTAAGCTCTTCCAAACATCTTTTGTACATTTACCCACAGATACACACACACACACACACACACACACACACACACACACACACACCACACACACACACAGATTTGTGGTTAATTACATCCATCCATGCAGAGCAACAAGATTTTGAGCACCATCTATTCCTATCACCCTCAAACAAAAAGTCAAGGACTGTGGTGAACAGTACAGATTGCATTTAAGTATGTGGACTGGGGAGGGGCATGGGTGAAGAAGATGGAGGAAGGGTGGGGTTGGGAGGGGAGGAGGGAGGGAGCTACAGGGGGCTACAAAGTAAATAAATTATAATTAATAAAAATAAAACTTAAAAAAGTATAACCATCATGTCCACATCATGAATTCATAAATGTCCCAGCTTAGAATGTGTGTGACCAACACAGAAACCACAAACCACACATGGCATGTGAATAGTACAAATTATGGTTTGAATATAAAATACACATGAAATTTCAAAGCCTGTTATAAAAAAATTATAAGAGATTTCATTTAATAAGATGTGTCTCCATTATAGGTTTAGTGAAGATATCTTGGGTTACCTAAAATTAAAAGATACTAATCTTCATTTTCCTTTCTTCAGTATGACAACTAGGACTTTCACGTGTATTTTAGATTTCTACTGAATACCACTAACTTATAACACAACCACAGTTGTACATGAGTTAAAACAAAGCTGGTTGAGTTAAAATAAGCCATAGCAAATTTATCATAAATATGTCATAAATACCTTGAAGTTTGAAAACTAATAATGATGTTTATAATGTTAGATAGCATCTCTGGAGAATGGAATCTACTATTTTAGTTTTAATATTTCTTTAGAGTGTTTATCACCTCTAGGTCCATTTACCCTTACCCCCGCTTTTCCAGTAGACTCCCTATATTTCGCCCAATGTTTGGCTGTGAGTCTCAGTATCTGTTTCAAACTATTGCTGGGTCGAGCCTCTCAGAGGACAACTCTGGTAGGCTCTGTCCACAATCACCTCAGAGTGTCGATAATAGTGATAGAGGTTGACTCTCTTCCATGGGGTGGGTCTTAGGGTTGGGCCCAGCATTGGTTGAATATTCCCTCAATCTCTGCTCTGTCATGTTCTATCTTTGTTCCTGCAGATCTTGTAGGCAGGGTAAGTTTTGGATTGAGGTTTTGTGGGTAGGTTTGTGATCTCTGTCCACTAGGAGTCTTATCTAGATAAAGGGTGTCCTCTTCAGTCTCCATGAACCCTGCTACTAGGAGTCTTAGCTGGAGTCCCCCTCACATCTTCCCAGAGGCCTATTCTGAGTTAGGTCTGCAGCTTGTCACAGAGATGCCCCACCCACTGTTTCTCCTTTCTCTGCAGGCCTTGTAACCAGGGCCCACAGGGACATCTTAGGCTTCATGTGGGGCCACTAGTTAGGGGAGTGAGGGATATCTCTGACATGGACTGTGTTGCCTGCTTTTTGATCATTTCCCCCTGATGGGACTGCCATACCAGGCCACAGGGGAAGAAAACGAACTCAGTTCTCAAATGTCTAAGTGAGTTGGGTGTTCATAGGGGGGCTCCCCTCTTCTGAGAAGGAGGGGAGGGGAGAAGAGGGTTAGAGGGACTGGAAGAAGAGGAAGGAGGGGCCTATGACCGAGATGTAAATTGAATTAATTAATAAAAAATTAAAATCCAAAAAATACTTTTAGAGAAGATCTTTATTCTCCTGCAATTCCACCAATATCAAGAAAAACCATGTAGTAAAAATTTATCTTTGGTTATCATAAACCTGAAAATACTCTGTATTTTTCTCATTATAGCTTCTAGTTCATGTTCACTAAACCAGCACAAAGTTACTCTCTACCACCCACAACTAGCCAGTGTTCGTGTTCAACTTCTGAACCTTTAGTTCCAGTGTTCCCTTGAAACCAACACAGGAGCTCAGGAACTACATGCACTTCAAAGGCCACATTGTTGGAGGAAGATTCTGACTGTAGACCCTGGCAGTCCCTACTGACGAGCTGAAGTGAGTTATTATGAAGTTCTGTGCACACTTTCCAATGATGGATAAAACAAATGGATATGCCCCACAGGCACAGCAGGAATCAAAAATACATTAGCTCCTTGAAACTTCTGATCTGGGATTGAAGAATGTTTGGATGGGCTTCCCCCCACCCCTTTCAAATAGAGTTTAGAGATAGGAATTCAACCCAAAGCCCAGTTCTGGGACTCTCTGGGTCCAACTCAGTGCTTGGAGGAGAATAAAACACATCTCACCAAAGGTATGGCACTAAGTTTCATCCAAAAATTATCATATGCTCAGTCACAAATGGTTATTGTAAAATCTTTATTAACCTAAGTGCGTATAAAAATTGTGAATTCCTAATACAAAGCAGTATTTGACTTTTAAATTTCATTTTAAGCTTGGCCCGTTCACTTGGAATGTGATTACAGAGTAAATTAAAAGGTAATCACATGTGAATTACATTTCCTCATGAATGTAATGACTTCAGGAGGCTGATTAATGTTAAGCAGTGGCTGTCCTACGGTCTGTATACCTTCCCAGGTGAGAGATGCAAGATGGCTGGCGTGAGCTGAATTTAATTTTCTTTCACTGGTATTCCAGGGAGACTTGTCTCAACACATAATGGGTTCTGCATGTTCATTAGGACAGGGGATGCCCTTCCTTTTGTTCATCCAAAATCTGCATGCAAACACTATCACTGTAAACTTTAGGTTAGAAAAAACAAAACAAAACAAACAAACAAAAACAAAACAAAACAAGAAAAGCAATATAGCTCTGGAACTATTTCCAACTACCCAAGTCTCAACTTCTCAGTTTTGATATTTATGACAATTTCCTCCTATCTGTGTGGAATAATTGAAGAGGACCCTGAGAAATGCATCAGGAGTGGTGGAAAGGTGACAAGAAATGAAAGCTTATTAATAACCTACAACAATGTTACTGCTGTAAACAAAATTTAAACCAGGTAAAACCCAAGATCATTAAAATATTCCCCTTGGGGATGAGAGAGAATGTAGAAGTCTAATATATTTATTCCTTTTTAGTAGAGTTAGGGAGAGATTCTATTTTCTAAAGGATTTATCATATAAATTCTGTTATTGGTGGTGCGAAACATCCTGGTTTACCATTACACCTGGTTAAAAGGATAACTGTGGTGGACTCAAGTGCATGAAAAGAAAGACTAAAAGTGACCATGCTAAAGAGTGGGTCTTCATTCCTGTGGCTTCTTGCTTCATTGGGTGGGACAATGGGCCAGGCCAGAGGCTTAAAAGAACTCTTGGGGCACAATGTCAGACAGAGTATACAGAGTCTATGTCATTAAACTATGACCAAAGAACACTACTTGTGATGGTCTTTGACACCACCTATTTGTAATAATTCATCTTTTCAAATTGCTGAGACAAACATGTCAAATTTATAACTATGATGGAGCTGTGACCAGGAGATAAAAACAGACTGGAATTTCCATCACTGCCTCATTTTCTGGTCATGTATTTTGGGTTTTCAAGAACTACAATCCAGTGCCACCTGTTCCCAGCAAGTAGGAAGCAATGGAGGAAATTCATCGTCTCTGTCTAGAGAATGAGATAGAAACCACACACTATGATCTCATTTTGATGAGGACCACCCTTGGAAAGTCCCTTTAGCTTCTTGTTTCTTTGTGTTTTTAATGTGTTTTAATGTGTTTTTATCCTGAAGTGAGAATTTGCAGAGCATTCCTGGTCAATTCTAAAGGATAGTAGGAAAAGTTAAATACATGGAAGGATAAAGAAGGGCTCTGTTCGGTCTCTGTTTTGCGCTGGATGGAGAGCAGAGACAATTACTCTTGTATTTGGAACTACAGAGGGCAGACATAACTACAAACATGAAAGTCACCAACATACAACAGTTTACTGCCCCAGCTTAGGAGTGGGATGCCACTCTTCCATTGCATGTTGGCTTCTATGCTCCCTCTTATTCTTCCTCATCTGGTTTGGGGACTTCTTTGCTCCCATGGTCTGTAGTACTTAGAAAAACAAGACAAAGATGGCAAGTAACTTGAGTTTTCATAGTATAATTAACCAAGAGTGAAACTGGTATTATGCAACATAAACAAGGTAACAATCAGGGCAATGGAAGAGCTTAGGAAACAGCGCCTTTGCCTGAAGGAAAAGACTTAGTGAAGGCCAAGATGGATTCTTCCCAAGGTGTTAGTGGAGGTTTCTTTATAACCAGACCAGGCTAATCAATTCCTTTCCTTTGTACACTGTCAACTTCAAAATGAGGAACGAAGTCTAGACATTTTCTAATTTTAAGTTGCTATTTGATAGTTGCCTTATGAGAGACATAAATTCTGCAAGTTCAACTCAGCCATGTTTAAATGAAACACTGCAGAGCCGAGCTACGTGTTGGGGTCTACCACTGGAATCCAGCATGCACTTCCAAAACTGTTTTCTCACGATGGAGAGTTTCATAGTCAATGTGATCGTGACAGTAAGTCACTTTGGTAAACCATGAGAAAAAAAAATTTTTTTTAAATCAATATCTCTATCTCTACTTGTATCTGCAGTGAGAACTCTAAGACAGCATTAAAGAAAACCACCAGTGTATTTCTTCAGTAATAAGATTTTTTTTGTTGTTGTTAACTTAAAAAAATGTCTCTGGACACATAATTGGGTTCTAAAATGTGATCAGAGACAAAAATAGCATGGCCTATTTTAATTTTATATTGCTCCTAATGGTATCTGTTTAAAAATGGCAGGATTGGAAAACTCTGACATCTAAAATGCTAAGGCAACTAATTTACTCTTAGTTTCTTTGATATCTTTCTTTGTTCCTTTCCTTTGGATAACATCTCTTCCCCTATCTATCCGTCCATTCACCCATCCCTCCCTCCCTTCTTCCCTTTCTCCTTTCCTCCCTCTCTCCATCTATGGCAGCCACTCCCCCAAGTAACTCCACATTCATTGTCAGCCACTAAGAACAGACAAACATCACGAAGAGACTATTTTCTGTCCCCAGTGCAGATTATAAATCCAGCTGAGAAGACCATGCTACCTAACTGAAATCAGAACAAATGAGCTGACAGGCTCATGCTACTTAAAGAGACACAATCTCTATGCACTGGCCTTCACTCTTCATTTTATTTTATCATTTGTTTGTTCATTTATTCAGTCAGCATTATTTCTAGCTTTCTTCACTGTCCAGTTTGTCAGCACAGAAGAGGCCAGTTTCCCAATAGGCCTTTTAATAGTCCCCAATAGGCCAGTTTCCCTGCATCAACTTAAATATCACAGGGGTAGCTCCACAGTAGATTTAAGGAATTACTTGATTTTCTGGATTCCATATTGTGAATTTATAGTTCCAGTTGACATCACCAACTTCAGTAATATGTTAAAACACCATCTAGTAACACATAGAAAAAGACTGGTGCTGCTTCAGGAAGACAATTGGTAGGGAACTGTGATCTGATAGTCTACCCCAAATCCCTTTCTTCTCCCCAGATTTCAAGATTGTCTAGAAGAAATATAAGATATAATGACTACATGCATTTTAATAAGCAACATCCCACGGCCGCAGCAATGCTGGACATCACCACCGGCATGAGAATGTGCTATTCTGGCCAGTTCACTTCTCCATATGTTTAAAATTTCCCACAGTAAGATGGTTTCTGAAAGTAGGACAATGCTGACTCAGCAGCTGATTCAGCACACAGTGTGCTCTCTTAGGAGACCACTGAAGCTTCAGCAGAAACCCAGGCCAGGCTCCAACGCAACTCAACTCCTTTTGTAGCCTTGTAGGAGAAATGAAGCTCTAAAAACAGAAAAATCTCTGAATGAATTTTATCAAGTTAGCCTAATGTGAGGACTGGAGCCATTAAAATCAACCTACAAGCCAATAAAAGCAAAAGGTCTGGAGAGATGGCTTAGGTGTTGAGAGCATTCACTGTTCTTCCAGAAGCCACAAGTTCAAATCCCACATGAGACTTAGAATCAACTGTAACCCAAGCCGAGGGTATCCAGTGCCCTCTTCTGGTCTAATTACTGCACACACATTGGTGTACAAACATACATTCAGGCAAAACAACCATAAGCATAAGAAGAAAGAAGAAGGAAAGAAGGAAGGAGGGAGGGAGGGAAGGAAGAAACGAACAAACAAAGGAACAAACAAAGGAACGAAGGATAAATAAATTTAAAAAATTTAAAATTAAAATTGGGGTGGCTGGAGAGATGGTTCAGCAGTTAAGAATAATGGCTCCTTGGCTCTTCTAGAGGTCTTGAATCCTATTCCAAGTAACCTCATGGTGGGTCACAACCTTGAGTAATGGGATCCAATGCCCTCTTCTGATGTGTAGGTGTACCAATGCTAACATACATAGAATATATAAACAAATAAACCTTTAGGGGCTAGGCATAGTGCCTCATGCCTTTAATCATAGCACTTGAGAGGCAGAGGCAGGTGGATATCTGTGAGTTTGAGTCCAGCCTGATCCAAATAGTAACAGCCAGAAAAACCTTGTCTCAAAAACAAACAAACAAAAAAATTCATACAACATATTTTGACCATATTTTACCACGCCCCAATTCCTTCCACATCCTCCCTACCTTTCTATCCAACCATCTTCATGTTTTTCCCCATCCTTTTCATCCCCACTATTATTTTTAAAGATTCAAAACAAACAAACCAATAAAACAAAATACTGAAAAAAAAAATCTACCAAAAACCAAAACCCAAACAAAAACAAACAAATGAACAAAAAACCAAAACCAAAACCACGGAGCCTATTTTGTGCTGGCCAACTACTCCTGGGCATGGAGCCTTGCCTTGGAGTATGGTTGATACACCCTGTAGCACTCCAATATAGAGAACTGATTCTCCTTTCCCGGTAGGCATCAATTGCAAATGGGTTCTTGGTTAGGGGTGGGCCACTGTGTGCAGTGTTCACTCCCAGTGCTGAGACCCTGCCTGGCTCGATCCTCTGCATGTCTGTGTGCTGCCAGAGTCTCTGTAAGCTCATAGGTACATCAGTCCTGCTGTGTCTGCAGGACGCTCTTTCCTTGGGGTCCCTCACCAGCTCCACCCCTTACAATCTCCATGCTTCCTCTTCTGCATGAGCCTCAAAGATATTTGCGAAAGACATACCATTTAGGGATGGGTGTTGCATGCTCTTCCTCTTTGCACATAAAAAAAAAAAAAAAAAAAATGGAAACACTGTTTCCCAAACATTCTTGTCATAGCCTGTGACCACACGGTTCAGAGTAGCTAATGAGCTATTCTTCATAAATTGTAGCTATCGTTGCCTGATTGCAGACTTGCAATTGATTATGTAAAATGCTGCTATGAAACCACAGTCCAAGCTACCTCAGCAAGTATCACCACAGTTCGGGAAACAAAGCTTCCCACATGCGTCCATTACATATAGCTTACTGTGAAATGAGGGAGAGTCCCTACAAGCTCAATATGGATTTTCATCAGAAGGTCAAAAATATGAAATTCTGTGGAATTAAAGCAGACATTTATCAACTCTGCCTACAAGACTGCCTACAAGTCTTCTGGGATGTACATCAACCCAAGGCCTATTTGTAGATTCCTCTACCACACAGAATGACATTCATAGCATCATTCTCAAGCAACAGTTTTCTGATAACCTCATTTTGTGTATTTGCACTTGTGAAAGTGGAACTTTAACTTCAGAGATAGAGAACTGGTGGTTTTTTAAACTGAAGTTTTAGAAATAAGGCAAATATAACAAACCTACATGTGAATGCCCATCAAACTAGTGCAATCCAAATGCACCTTGTGGAGTGTCTTTACCATTTTGATATTATAATTGTTATATTATATAAGACTCTAGCATTAGTAAGGCCATGTGAAACTTACATAAAATGTCCCTGTGCATTTTTTTCTACTCTTTGAATCAGGAATGATGTCAAGAAATGACCAGAGCACCCCTGGAAAAGCTGCCAAGGTCAGTTTCTGAGAAACTGAACTTTAGATTAGACCCGTATCTGCCAAGGCCAGGAGGCAAAATTCCATTACCAGACTCTTTCATTTATCCTATAGCTAAGATCAACTTAAGTGAGATCTTCACCAACCCTATATCTGACAGAAGGCTAATATCCAGAATATATAAAGAACTCAAGAAATTAGATACCAACAAACCAAATAATCATATTAAAAATAAGGTACAGAGCTAAACAGAGAATTCTCAATACAGGAATATGGAATGGCAGAAATGCTTAAAGAAATGCTCAACATCCTTAGTCATCAGGGAAATGCAAAGCAAAATGACTCTGAGATTCCATCTCACACCCATCAGAATACCTAAGATCAAAATCTCAAGTAACAACACATGCTGGAGATGATGTGGAGAAACAAGAACCCTCCTCCATTGCTGGTGGAAATGTAAACTTGTACAACCACTTTGGAAATCAATCTAGAACTTTCTCAGAAAACTGGGAATAGCACTACCTCAAGACCCAGCTTTACCACTCCTGCGCATATACCCAAGTGATGCTTATACAACAAAGGCATTTGCTCAATTATGCTCATAGCAGCTTTATTTGTAATAGCCAGAATCCAGAAACAACCTAGGTGTCCCTCAAATGAAGAATGGATACAGAAATTGTGGCATATTTGCACAATGGATTACTACTGAGGTATTAAAAACAAAGAAATCATAAAATTTGCAGGCAAATGCATAGATCATCCTGAGTGAGGTAACTCAGAAGCAGAAAGAGAAATAAGTACATTTATGCATGGTAAATTAAAATGTGAATTCTTAAAGCATTTGGAAAATACTCTGGAAATATGTATTAAGATCAAATCGTATATTTGATCTTAAATTTCTTATATTCAGAACTCTAATTCCTAAAAGTTTCTCCTATTAAAATTATATAAACTTTCTGATAGAGCTAAAGTATAACACATACATACAAATGAAATAAGTACAAGCAGAGAATAATGTACATTTATTTTATAGTCACTCAAAATAATGAGTTGCACAGTAGCCTTGAAGGCATTTCCATAAAGAATTATTGAAAGAGAAAGAATATAAAAGATTCCATTTTTACAAAACAATGACTAAAATGTCCCTCAAGGTTTATAGTTGAAAAAAACATGTATATTTACATGTATAAGAGTATGTTAACATACTGGTATGCTTAAGAATATTGAAGCTTCTTTCTAGGTGTGGAAATCTCCATGTTTCAAATTCATGGCAAAATAGTCACTCTTATCTGATACTGGGGTAAATCCGAAAAGTTTGTTCCCAGACATATGTCACCAGGCAATAGAAACCCCTAATTCAAGCTAAATGTTTGAGCACAGGAGGCTAAACCTTTCAAAATACAATTGTTACCCAAGGAAACTAGTGGGATCAAACAGGGAAAACAGAGCTAATGGTGAGGATGATGGGAATAGGATAACACCAAGTGAAATCAGGAGAAAAGAACCTGAAATCCAGAAAGGTGCACATTTATATGTATGAAAATGGGCATATATATATATACTTTATGATCTTACTCAGAGATTTTCAATGAAACTTTGGTTTTAAAATTCACTAAACGGGAGCTGGGAAGATGGGTCACTGGGTAAAGCGTTTGGCATACAAGTATGAGGGCCTGCTCTCAAACTCCCAGAGCCCTTGCAAAAACTGAGTGTAGTAGGATGTATCTGTGCTCCAAAGGCAAGGCAGGTGGCACCTCCAGGACTCCAGAAGCCCTCAACGACAAAGAGAGCCTTTCTCAAGCAAGATGGAAGAGAAGAAATGACACCTGAGATTGTCCTGCGTTTCCCACATGTGTGCCACACTACACAGTAGCACACATGGATCTGTACTCAGACACAGAAACACACACAGGCATGTGCATCATGCTCATACGTACATAATACATTCATGAAAATGATTCTTAAAATTTTCAGTATGCATTAAAAACAAGTCTTCAAAATGATCCTATAAGAATCTGTTCCATTATTTCCTCTTGTTAAAAACCAAAGGACATAATATCCCCTTCCTTTCTCCCGAGGTCTAGCTCATGAAATGAAGACCATAATCCAACAGGTCCTACAAGGCCTTTGTGCATAAACAAAAGAACTGAGGAACTTTTCCAGTTGCCAGAGGATTCAACCATTCTAAGTGGCTGCTGTGTGAAAGGAGCTAGAAGTTGTCCCCGTAGGCCATGATTTATTGCCCAAAGCATAATGTTTCTTCTTTTGTTTTGACTTAAACATGCTTACAAAACATGCAGAGCTATAGAAATTAAGCCTAATCCATTATAGCCCCAATCCCTAAAATGTAAAAGGCACAGGGGCTGCACTAAAGCAAATTTATCAATCATGCAAGGCACAGCCAATTGTATGGTTAGCATAAGTAGCAGGTGGGCTGTTCTGAGACCATCCTGCTGAAGGTAAATAGCAGCTGGGTAATGTTCCTAGGTGGCAGCCAAGATTTCAACAGCATGCTTTATTATGTGCATGTTTGTGAGTGTATGCGCATGTGTATAAAAACATAGAAAAAGGAATGTTTTTAACATTACCACACCATACACTTTTGTTAATCTGCAGCCAACATTGCCCCATAGATGTGTGTGTATGTATATATATATATATGTGTGTGTATGTAAGTATATATATATTTAAGTAACAACTATTATTCTACTTAAATTTCATACGTATTTACTTTGAAACTTTGAACAATCTATTTATTACTTCAGAAAAGGTTATTCTGAAGTAATTCTTATTACTTAAGAATAGATTGTTCTTATTAGTTATAACTTAAATGACTATTCACAAGGGCCAAGACATCCTCTTACACAAACACCCAACCATACCCCCCAATACACATCACATAGCACACATAATTAGTGGCCTGAGTGTGCTGGATTTGGGCTCTGAAGAGAAGAAAATTATTTAAAAACAAACAAAAAAAAATTTAGGACACACCTAGGAAGTCCAAATTCACTTGCTCATCCAGCAAAGTACTGTGGCAAATGTTCTATAAACAAGTAAATGTTCTGGTATACTAATAAATTTCCAGAAAAAATAATGGTTAAAGATCAATATAGTAATATCACACTTAGCAATAAAAGCCATGAGATCAATGTTCCTCAAAATGGGTCTTTATGATACAATACTTCAGGGCATTTCCTCAGTGAAAAGAGAAAAACATGGGTAGAAATTAAAAAAAAATGTACAGTTAGAGATGCTGTCTGAAAGTCTGGGATGGGATAGGGCTACGTTAAATCAGAGGCTGGATGGTGTTATATCCCCCATTTGTCTCTTGGCCCTTTTGTCGCTTGTATAAAGGAGGGCTACTGTATTTTTTGAATTAATTTTTATATCCAGACACTTTGCTGAAGGTGTTTCTCAGCCATAGGAGTTCTCTGGTAGAATCTTGGGGGTCCCTCATGTATTCTATCATACTATCTGCAAACAGCAATGCTTTGACTTGTTCTCTTCCGGTTTGTATGCTCTTGATGTCCTTTAATTGTCTCATTGTTCTAGCTAGAACTTCAAGTACTATGTTGAAGAGATATGGTGAGAGTGCACAGCCTTGTCTTGTCCCTGATTATAGTGGGAATGTTTTAAGTTTCTCCCTATTTAACTTGGCTTTTGGCTTGCTATATATCACCTTTATTGTATTCACGTATGCACCTTGTATAACTGATCTCTGCAAGAGTTTAAACATGAATGGGGAAAAACCCCCTTCACAATAACAACAAATAATATAAAAGATCTTGGTGTAACTCTAACCAAGCAAGTGAAAGATCTGTAGGATAAGAACTTCAAGTCTTTGAAGAAAGAAATTGAAGAAGATTTTAGAAGATAGAAAGATCTGTCTTGCTCCTGGATTGGTAGGATTAACATAGTAAAAATGGCCATCTTGCCAAAAGCTATCTACAGATTCAATCCAATTCCCATCAAAATTCTAACACAATTCTTTATAGACCTGGAAAGAGGAAGCATTAACTTCATATGGAAAAATAAAAGACCCAGGATAGCCAAAACAATTCTGTACAATAAAAGAACTTCTGGAAGCATCAACATCCCTGATTTCAATCTGTACTACAGAGCAATGGTAATAATAATAATAAAAAACCAACAAAACAAAAAACACATGTTATTGGCCTAGAGACAGGTTGATCAATGAAACTGAATTGAAGATCCAGAAATAAACCCACACTCCTAAGGGAACATAATTTTTGACTAAGAAGCCAAAACCATACAATGGAAGAAATATAGATAGCATCTTCAACAAATGGTGCTGGTCAAACTGGATGTCTGCATGTAGAAAAATGCAAATAGAACCTTATTTATCACCCTGCATAAAACTCAAGTTCAAGTGGATCAAAGACCTTGACATAAAACTAGAGACTCTTAATCTATTAGAAGACAAAGTGGGGAAAAGTCTGGAACTCATTGGCTACACCAGCAACACAGGCACTGAGATCAACAATTAATAAATGGGATCTCATGAAACTGAGAAGCTTCTGTAAGGCAAAGGGCACTGTCAATGAAACAAAACGACAGCCTACATATTGGGAAAATATCTTCACCAACCTTACATCATACAGAGGGCTAGTCTCTAAAATATACAAAGAACTTAAGAAAGTAACCATCAACAAATCAAATAAACCAATTTAAAAATGGGGCACATTTCCCTAAACCGGGGATACATGACAGAGGAATCTCAAATGCCTGAGAAGTATTTAAAGAAATGCTCACTGTCCTTAGTCATCAGAGAAATGTAAATCAAATTACACTAAGATTCCATCTTACACCAGTCAGAATGGTTAAGATCAAAAACTCAAGCGACAGCACATGCTGGCAAGGAAGGGAGAACAGTCCTCCATTGCTGGTAGGAATGCAAACTTTTACAACCTCTCTGGAAACCAATCTGACACTTTCTCAGACAATTGGGAATAGTTCTACCTCAAGACACGGCTATACCACTCCTGGGCATATACCCAAAAGATGTTCCACCATACAACAAGGATATTTGCTCAACTATGTTCATAGCAGCTTTATGTGTAATAGCAGAATCTAGAAACAGCCTAGATGTCCCTCAACAGAAAAATGGATGCCAAAATTGTGGTACATTTACACAATGGAATACTACCCAGGTATTAAAAACAGAGAAATCACGAAATTTGCAGGCAAATGGATAGAACTAGAAAAGACCATCCTGAGTGAGGTAACCCAGAGCCAGGAAGATACACATGGTGTGTACTCACTTATAAGCAGATACTAGACCTATAGTACAGGATAACCACACTACAGTCCACAGACCCAAAGAAGCTAAGTAACAAGGAGGGCCCAAGGGAGGGTGCTAGAATGTCACTCAGAAGGGGAAACAGAACAGACACCAGAAGTGGATGAAGAGAGGGAACTGGGCAGAAGATGGAATGGGAGGGAAACAAGGATGGGGATCAGATATGGGGAGAATGGGGGTGAGAGATTAGAGGGCTGCGAACGAGAAGGGAAACTGGAGAGGGATATCTCCTGATCAAGCTGGAGGCCTGCTACAGGGCAGGCACTTGGGAGAATATGGGTGTGATTCTAGCTGAGACTCCTAAAAGGGGGGGGGGGAAGGGACATGAAGACTGAAGTGACCACCTCCTAGCTAGGCAGGACTAGTGGAAGAAGGAAAACAACAACCCATCATCGATAAAACCAGTGATCCAAAAATTACCCTGCCTGTAAGAAGCGCAGGGATAATGGGTGAACAGAGATTGAGGGAATGTCCAACCAGTAATTGGTCCAACCTGAGACCCACCACGCTGTAGAGAGCCAGCTCCTGACACTATTATTTATGCTTTGCTACGCTTGCAGACACGAGCCTAACTTGACTGTGCTGTGGGAGGCTCCAGGCAGCAGTGGATGGAGACAGATGCTAGGACTTGCAGCCAAGCATAGGGCAGAGCTCCGGGGTCCTGTGGAAGTGTTGGGGAAGAAAAAGAAGGACCTGGAGGAGACAGGAACCTCATAAGAATACCAACAGAGACAATTAACCCAGTCCCATGGGGGCTTTCAAAGACTGAGACATCAACTAAGGAGCATGCATGGTCTAGACCTAGGCCTCCTGCACATATGCGGCCGATGGGCAACCTGGTCTTCATGTGGGGTGCCTGCCAAGTAGAGAGGAGTGGCTATTTCTAACATGGACTCTATTGCCTGCTTTTGGATCACTTCTACCTGAAAGCATTGCTTTGCCTGGCCTCAGGGGATGAGGATATGCTCAGTCTTGATGTGACTTGATGTGCTAGGGAGAATTGGTATCAGGGAAGGGGCTTCCCTTTTCCAGGAGGAAAGGGAGAGGGGAAACAGGCAGGGAGCCTGGCAGGAGAGGATGGAGGGGGCACCCTCGGGATGTAAAGTAAGTAACTTGAAATAATAATTAAAAATAACTTAAAAAAAACAGAGGCTGGATTATTCCTCCCAATAAATTAATTTTTTTTATGTGCAACTTGGAATGTGATGTCTTAGTGGTGTATGTTTCATTAGTCAGCGGGGAAAGCCAGGAGCTGGTAAAAATAAACCACATGAGGAAAGTGTAGATTCCCCCCCAAACACAGGGCAACCGAGCATATCCATTGTGAACTTGAGAGCAGTAGCTTTTATTAGAAATACTTTTACCTTTGCTACAGCATCAGCACATCCCGTCGTACTGGGATCCACTTACCTCTGTCATTTGAAATGTGTTTACACTTACTCTATGTACACAAACTGCTGACAAAGCCAAGCGTGGTATACCATACCAATGCTGTGTTAAGCGGAGAAAGTGCATGGTGCCACAGGAGAACTTTAACCTCATGAAACGTTTTAATCACATTCTTCTTGGAGAAGCTTATTGAGAGACACGCATATCCAGAACTTGACAAATTTTCATCTTTTTGCCAAGCCTGAGATGACCAAGATGCACTCTAAAATCACTTCCCTCAAACCAAGTCGCCCTTCAGCATTAGATATTGAGCGGAGCATGGTGGCTCATGCCTGGGGACCCAGGCCTGGGGACAATGAGGTGATCTTAGTGGCATGAGACCAGCCTGCACTGCACAGTGAGTTTCAGAACAGCCTGTGCTAAAGTATCAGACCTTGTTTCCAGAACAAAGTACCGACGACAGCCACGAACACTCAGTCTCTAGATGAATCACAATTAATGGCTGCTGAGAGTCAGTCTCTCTGCCTCTGTTTCTGTTTCTCTGTCTCTATCTCTATGTATGTGTTTAAAATAATAATTAAAAGTATAAATTTAAGATAATAATTAAAAATAAGTCAATAATTTGAATGGAAGTAGGGGAATATGGAAGGATCTTTGGTGGGAAAAGGATAGGTAAAAATATGAGCACAGTAGTCATATATAATATTCTAATAATTGAAATGTAAAGAAGAAATTGGATATTATAATACATATATATCAAATCATTCTAGAATGTTTATAAAGTTGAAAACCCTAAATGTTTATGTTAGGATAAGTTGAGACAGAGGCGAAAGGCTAGTTTAAAATTATGGTTAGCTCTTTTCTTCTATTGATTTTGAGTTAAGGATAAACTCATTCTTTTATATACAATTTGTGTATTTCCAGTCACTATTTAAAAAGATGTCTCTTTCCAAAACATTGGTTAATATTTTTCACAAATGTTTGGTTTCTTAATGTATGGATCAATGGTTGTAAAGTATAAAAGTATAGTTCTAAGAATATAAGAAGATATAATCAGAAGGAATTTCTATGTGGGCAAAAGGTTTATATATAATTTTCCAGCTGAATAACATTAAAGAATCATTTACATCTATGTTTTCAACACTGGTATAAAACAGAAATATCATTCATTATATTCAATAATATAAAGAGAACATTCACAATATTTCAGGCACAAAGACAGGTGGCACTGAGGTGACACAGCACACAGTAATTATATCTTTAAGGAAATATACAGCCTACTGCTTTCCATCTACCATGTCACAGAGAGAAGGAATGTTTAACAGTTACACTGACATTCTCAAAATAAAGATACTCTGAATAAAATATTTAAAATTCCAAATGAGACTTCAAAATACACACCAAAATATTTACTCAACTTATTTAGCCCTTGTGAACTTGTGCTCAATATATTTTAGGATACTATTTAGCTACTTTAAATAAAAAGAAGGAAAATCGCGGTTTTTGTTTTGTTGTGTAGAAGCACAGTATATAGTACTTCCCTGCTTACTGCTCCCCCACAAGGATCTACGCTCTTGTACCATGAATAAAGAATATTCTGATGGGTAGTATTATGAGGACCCAAGAGAACTCTGGGACCTCGAGAAGCTTAATGCCCAGAAAGGAAGACAAATAAATTATTCATTACCTGATATTCATCCCAACCTCTCCCGCTCTTATGATTCTTACAAACCTCCCTACAATTTGCTTCATTCATTCCAGACCATCCATCTGCCCCACAACCAAGGGCTCCACTAAGCCAACAAGTAAAAGCCTTTTTTTTGCTGGAGATAGATTTGAGGAGAACGTGTGGCCCAGTTTTAGCCAATAAAGAAAACGAGCGAAAGTTGTTAAACAGAGCATCTGAGAAGGTGTTTTCACTCTTTGAAAAGTGCTTAAAAAAAAAAAAAAACAACTCAACTGATATAAGTCAGTACACAGTGTGAGATGGCTGGTACCTTCAAATCAAGGGTGGAAGGAGGAACAGGTCCAACAAGCACTGTTCAGATGAATGCATAGTTGCTACGTCTAGAAAGGAAAAAAAAAATCAGGTCCAATCCTCAGACTTTAAAACAGGGGAAGTTAGAAGTAAATCAAATACTCATGTGCACTTAAAGATACAAAGTACACCACACACACACACACACACACACACACACACACACACACACACACACGCATTCACTGGCTATCTGGTTGAAGAAAATATTGTATGCGCATGTGCAAACTTTCTCTAAGTGCTGCGGAGGCTGCTGCTGCACCCACCAGACCTCACATCCTTCCAGCCCATTCATCTTCGGCTGCTGGCTCCTTGCAGTCACTTGAAAAAAACGTTCTTTCCCAGTGTGTTCTCTGCTTTGAGCTTTCACTCAGCAGCTGGGGTTCTGGACTCTTGATAGTGTCTGTGCTTTCAAACAAATGTCCGCTTAGACCTGACCTGACTTACACCCTTCTCTTCAGAAGCTGAGACCCAACATGACGATCTGCAGCCAAGAAGCCATATTGCAACTACTGGCAAGAATGAGAAAAGCAATGGCAGAGAAATAACATTACTACCATTTAGCTTGGAGACATTATTTCAGATCCAGAAGAAGGATTGCTATTACGGAGGTTCAGAAGACACGGCTTGATACAGTACTAACCTCCATGCTAGGGCTGTAAAGAATATTTTATACTAAGAAAATCTCTTTATCATAATGGAAGACATTGAGAAAATATCCCAATTAAACCAAGTTTTTATAGAATAAAAGAAAAAATCTAGTGAATGATATAAGAAAAGTGGGGAGTTCATGTGGAGAGTAACTGTACTAGATTTGGAAAAACACACATGGCCTGGAAAACACAGGAAAGAAAATAATACTTTGAAAAGTCATATGAAAGACACCAGGTTCAAATGAGAGAACTGAAATTATGGATAAGACTTACAGAAAGAAAGAATGGCAAAGCCAACTTGGGTGCAGTTCCCTAGGAGATCAGGAAGTCACTGTTCTCTAGAGACTCTTGGGAGTAACTGCCCGTCACAGTCCACAGAGCCCTTCAGGTCATGTCCTGTGCACACATGTGTAATATCTTGTCATGTTTCTAGCCTAGCTGAAAGCAAAACAAGAAAGAAGTTCCATAGGCTAGCTTCACAGAGTTCCTGAGATTCACGTGTTTATTAGGCAACTACTAGGTTGAATATGAAAACGCAAACAAACGTAACCTCAAAGAAAATAATATTTACTTGCTTATATGACTAGTCATTCCAAAGACAGCATGGCAGGCAAACCTTTTTGAAGGCATATACCTCCCAAGCTCTCCTCTCTCTCTGTCTTCTCTATCTCTGTCTCTGTTTCTCTCTTTTTCTTTTTTTTTCTCTCTCTCACATTTCTCTTCCATCTCATAATCCAGTTATGTTTGTCTCATTATCTTTGGGCTTAGATTTCAAATTGTTCTTCCATGAAGCTCTAAACTGCCAAATCTGCAGTTTTATTTATCATCTTTTCCCTTTCAGAGAACAAGGGCTCATGGAAGGGTTCTTACTGACTTTATGTAGGAAATGGTTCAGTTCTTTTGGATAAACATTCACTAATAAAAGCTCAAGTAAACTATACTATCCTCAATGCAAATGGGCCAGGCCTATCCAACACACACGGTTTAAAGAATAAACAAATTTCCACTGAATGGTAACAGAAGATACTTCTCACCATCCTTCTAATACGTTTGATTATTAAACCTCCAAGGACAGAACCTTTGAAAATATTTTTGGTCTTCTCTATATTTTAACATCAAGCTTCCTAAACACACACCCCATAATTAAACTGATATGAGCCAAAATTTTATGATGGACATCATCAAGGTACTGTTCTAACTGATTGCAAGCATATCCCTTCACACTTCCATCAGCTGATTGTGATTACCAAACCAATAGGTGAAAAATTGTTCTGATCACCAGGAGCACGGGAGACAAGGACATGTCGATTTGGAAATATCATTGGTAGAAAGTGTGTCCTCTCCACGTTGCCTTGTTTAAGTTATAAACTAAAGGCGTTTTAGTTACAGTAAAAGAGTTTTAGAGATGAGGGAATATTGAATTGGTAGTCAAAGTGTCTTGTCCTGGTGTGAGAAGTACACAGGTTGTTCAGAATAATCCTCTGGACAGGAATGCAGGACGTGGTCATGTGAGGTGACATAAAATTCTGGTCTTCCCTTTCACTCTCAAGTTTCTGGTTGTAGCCTCTTTTTCCTACTCAAGAAGTATACAGCTCAAAGGCAGTTGAATTTCTAAGATAGAGGTTAGCCTGGTCTTCAGAGCAAGTTCCAGGACAGACAGGGCTACACAAAGAAACAAACCCTGTCCCAGAAACAAACAAACAAACAATAAATAAATAAATATCAAAACAAAAAACAAAGAATTTTACATTAGGATTTCAAAAGGAAATTGTGTTGTCAAAAAAACGTACAACATTGTATTATTCTAAACACCTAACTTTAAAGAAAGATGCTAGAATTCCTAAGGAAAATCTTGGACTTAGAATCATCTAAATCTCTCCTTTGATCCCAGCACTCACAGAGGTATAAGCAAGTGGATTGCTCTAAGTTTGAGGCAAGCTTGGTCTTCACAGTGAGTCCAGGACAGCCAGTGCTACACAGAAAATCCATGTCTCAAAATAAATAAATAAATAAATAAATAAATAAATAGATAGATAGATAGATAGATAGATAGATAGATAGATAGACAGATAAATAAATAAATAAAATAAAAAATAAAGGAATCATCCAAATCTTAGTGTGGCACTCCACTTACTTCACTGGATTCACTGACCTCTGTCTTAATTTGATTTTTCAAAAAAAAAAATATTAGTTAAAAGATTAGTATTGTAGCTTAAGTTCTTAATTTGAATATAGACATGCAAATCATGTCTAAGAACACTGCAGAATTCTGAAGTCTTGAATTGTTGATAATCTTAAAATCAACATCCATATCAAATGGGGACATAAGACAACTCTATGCACCTATATGCTGAGCTATCAGTGAATCAGCCAGTAAATGCCTGCAGGAGGTTTCATGGTCAAAAATAGTAGTCAAAATCATGGTTCACAGTGAGTGTACTCAGCAGTAAATAATACACAAAGCCTATTCAGTACAGCAACATATAATACACATACAATGTCTAGATTTCATCATATATAATTTCCAAAAATCTTTGTCTCTTGTTGTTTCTGAAATACTGTGTCACCAGAAGGCATAAACAGGTCTAGAACTTCCTATAGAACACACCTGACTCTGACTTTCCAGTCATCTTTAAGAGGACATTTAAGGCCTATACAGTGATGAAAGATAATTCTTAGAATAACATTACATTTATTTTCTAGTAGCAAATGATATTTTTTTCAAGACCTAATTCACTGCTATGATAAATAAACACACACTGCAAGCACACAGTGGATATAATGACAGCAAAATGAGCAGATCATATACAGCACAAACTGTAAGTCAAAATGACAATAACAATGTAATTTAATAAGTAGCCCTGGTAACACACTATAAGAAGCTGAGGAGTAAGTTAAGAGCTGGGCTACATAGAAAGATCTGACTCTGAAACAAGCAAGCAAGCAAAAAAGCACGCAAAGAAGCAAGCACAAATGTCAGTGTTTCAAATGTCACTAGCGAGAACTCTGATCATAAAAGGTGAACACTGGCCAGCTTCCCATGAGGCCAAATGCTACACTGGATTTTAAGATATTTCAAAAATGGGATAATTTATGCACTAACTGTGAACAACTAGAAGATTGTGGGTAATCTACTAAGATACACAGAACCTGACTAGGAAGTTACTCACAATTGTAATGGTCAAATATTTTTATGTCCTGTGTGAGATTTTTGACAGTTGGGGAAGAGCTAGGATCATCTGGGGTCAGCTAGGGAACCTCAATTGACAAAACATCTCCATCAAGTTGGCCTGTAGGGTTGGTCTACGAGGCAGTTTCTGGATTAAGGATTACTGCAGGATGGTTCAAGGGACTGTGGGCAGTGCTATCCCTGAATAGGTGGTTCTGAGATGTACAAGAAAGCAGGCTGAGCCAACTACCAGAGCCAAGCTAGGAAGTAGCATTTTTCCATAGCTCTTGCATTCCTTGCATTCCTGCCCCGACTGCCATTTGTGATGCAGCGTGACCTGAGAATGTAACTCTTTCCTCCCTAAACTACTTTTCCCCATGCTGTTTTACCACAACAGTAGAAACCCTAAAACAGCTTCCTTTTATTGGAGATGAGTCATTATACTACTGAGGAGAAGGAATGCTAACCTACCATTTCAATAAAGTGCTGAAGTCTTGAGAACACTTTGCACTTTGTTACACATCTAAATGTCATTTTAATAGTGACAACTTCTTTTTTTTTTGTAGTAGGGAATAGATAGACAGCGTTCTACAAGCAGTACAGGCATAGGCAAAGCCCCTTATAAAACTACCCATTGCTCTGCCTGTCTATCAAATTCTGAGCTAAAACATACTGACTGATCAGAGGCTGTGTATACCTATTAATCCTACACTTAAACAAGACTGGATGGGTAGGTTATTCCAGACAAAAGCAGGAATCTATAACACACAGTATTTCTGAATGCTTTAGGCCGTCACCTCACCACAAGCAAAACTGATTTTTCTAGACATGTTCCAATGTCTGCTCTCCCTTTCCTGCTACCAACTGTCATCTCACGCCCCTGATAAAACTCTTGACATGTTTTGCAGTACTCTCTATTCTTTCTCCATCCTGAACAGTTGCCTTCCTGTCCTGGCAGAAACTCCCTGACATCTGGAAACTCAGGACAGCTACTGTTATGATGGGCAGATTCCTCTACTACCCAGGATCCAGGTCTCAGAATGCAAAATGAATAAAAGGGGAGAAGTATTGTCACTTTACCCGCTAACCAAATACTATTTCAAGTAATGTCTGCTTCAAAGCATGAGAACTCTCAATAAATGCTTTTACAAGCTCAGTCAGTTCCGTGCTACCTGCAAGATGATGCTGAACATGAAAAAGCTAGGATTCCAAAGAATAAATGATGGCATGCTTACCAAGTTTCTACCAAGATAGAAAAGGTAAGTCCAAGACCTACCTTCAACAGAATTTCTGCTCCATGGTCTAATTTGATGGTTTGTTTACTAGACTTAAGGATGAAAGCTGTGTGTGAAAGATGAAAATGGAGGAGTTGAAGAAAACTCAATGGAAGGCACTTCATTTGAGCTCCTGGACCATAGCCCATCAATAACCAGCTCCACATTCTACTTACTCCTAAGTGTGTATCATCTCTTTCATATCCTCCTACAGCAAAAACTGAAAATTGTTTTTCTGTATCTGTTCTTCTTACTCCTTCAACCTCTCCTCCATAAACAGAGAATTATGGTTTTTTAGGTGTTTAAAAGAATGCACCATTCTACTCCCCCTAACCCCTCCCCTTTCCTTCTACACAAAACTCAACATGTGGGGGCCTAGAGAGAAGGCTCAATAGGTGCTTTTCAAGCAAGAGCATCTGAGTTTCTATCCCTACCTCCCGGGGGGGGGGAACCCCACTAAGCATGACCTGGCATGCCTGCAACCCCAACAGTAAGAAAGTTTGCAACAGGAGGATAACATGGATTTGCAGGCAACCAGACTAGTTCTAAATTCAGAGGGAAACCCTGAAATAAGGTAGAGAGTAATAAATCAAAATCTCTGTTGTCCTCCCTCGAGCATGTACAGAGTTGCACACCCATAAACACATGCACATACCACACACACACACACACATACACACACACACATCCACATGCTTGCTTCAAAGTTTTGAATCTTCATGATCCTGGCCCCAGCATCTCTCTAGCCTCAAGGGTCTGTCTCCCCCTTACTTGAAATATTTAACACATTTCTAGTCATCCTGGGCTTTCCTTCTATTACTTAAATGCATCCAACTGCCCTCTCCGTCACACGCTCATTATGCTCTGTGCTCTTAGGCTGCTTCTCTGCTCATGGTTGAGATCTTGATTTATTATACGTCACTTCCTTGGGGAATTACTCCTCAATCAACTGGAATATTTTGGGTATCCTTCTACATCTCTCCTGAGATCTAGCCATATTTTTTGTGGCAGATTTTACAGCAGCATTTAATTAACATACTAAGTTAGACATTAAAAATATTTGCAAAACTATGTATCAATGCCATTTGCCATTTCCCTCAATTTTTTGAGATATATTATTTAAGTGAAATGGGCTTGATGTTATTTTCAATGAATTAACAGTTTTAAATTTTCCTAGATTTAATTCCCAGTGTGGCAAATACCACCAGATTTAATAATATAAGCAAACTCATTCTTTTTATTATCAGTAAGGGATCTTAAAAAACAAAAACATGTTATAAACTCATACAGAAGAAATGGCACTGTGTCCTTTGAAGGCTATGGTACCGCCGTGAACTTCAAGCCTTTTAGAAACGCACATTTACCATTTTAGTTAAATATACTTTATATACTGCTAAGCAAATTAAAACAAGATCAATTAGGCCAGCAGCAGTGTAGTAATTACACAGAGTTCATAAGAAAATCCAAGTTCCTATGACAAACATACTTTATATCTTTAAAGGAACAGTTGTCTCCTTTGAAAGATTTGAACAAGTGACATCTGCAGTAGCAAGCACACAGCCTCAAACATTCAGAGTACAGACACTTGGAAATCCTAATTAAAGCAAGCCTTTTTGCTATTAGACCCAAGTCTCAATCAAAAGAGTAATAAGCAGTTTCATAATGATCAGTCAGAATATGCTTCTGTGCAACAGTTCCTGCTATAATTATCACTGCATTGTATTTTTTAAAATCCCACATCTGTGACAAACATAACCTGTATGGATTAAACCAATTTTTAATTCATGAAACACTCACCTATTATTATGAGCTACATAGAACCTTTTCTAGATAGGACCACAATGTAAGTAGTAGAAGTGAGATTTGAATACAGGTTCTGAGCTCTTAACTCTAGACAGCCTACAGATACATAAATATACCTTGCGTATCTGACTTCTAAACAAAGACCATAACTACTTGATCAATGGTTTTTATTCTTCACATATGCCTTGCAGTGTCTCTAAGAAAGGGCCACCGAAACCAGAAGCCGCGTGTTTTATCTGCATCTTAACCAAGACTGATGCAAAGAATTTTGAGCTTAAACTTTTTAAATGATCTAATGTCCTTCTCCCCAGTTTGCGGTTCCTTCATTTACAACTACTATCTAATTTCCTCCATGAGTCTGTTCCTTTATTCTTTTTTAGGTGTTCTTGTTCTCAGAAGGTTTTCCGGAAGTACCTGAGGTGATGGTTAGTTTTAATTGTTTACTTGCTGGAATCTGGAATCACCAGGGAAGAAAGTTTCACTGCACAATGAAGAATCTAGATCAAGTTGGCCTGTGGGCATGTGTGTGTGGGATTGCCTTGAGAGAACAAAAGATAAATTAGCAGCTATTATTAAGGCCTGAACTAGGTAAGTAAAGTCCAGTAATGCCCTGAGGGGAAGGGCCACCTCACTGCATTCTTTCCCCACCCACTAGAGATACAGTTGCTAGGAAACTGGACTTGGTTCCACTTCTTGTGGCCAACTTCCGGGAGCCAGGGAAACGGAGACTTTGGGGGACTTCCTTTTAGAGCTTTTCGGATGACCTTATGTAACTTTGCGTACCTAACCCTCGAGACACAAAAGTGGCACCTGCATCAGGTCCTTCCACACTGCCTTTGTTTCATCTAAACGACAATAGTTCAGTTGACTTGCAATTCCTGAATTAACTTCTCATCCTTTCATTGCTTCATACCCTGAGTTAGAGAAAAACCCTTTGCAGTGTCTCATGACTCCTCACACGGGGTCTATGGAATCAGAGAGTGTGTTAGAAAGGTGATGTGACAAAAGCAAATCTGGGGTATTACAGCATCACAATGCCTCAAATATTTAGCCAGTCTCCTGAGAATTCGCCAAGTACCCTCTCTAGCTAATAACTTCACTGTATGTTCAGCTGCTTTGAAGTAGTATCTACACATGTATTGTTTCCTAATTTTGTCTTTAATTGACAAATACAATGTATACTTATGGAGTATGTCTTACTGCTTGGGTAAACATATACTAATGAAAGCAGGGTACTTCCTGTTTCTGTCACCTCATGCATTTGTCATCTGTTTAGTGTGAAAACTTTTTAAAAAATCCTTACTTCTAGTTATTTTTGAAATATTCAACAAACTATTCTTAGCCACAGTCACCCAGCTGTGCAACAGAGCAAAGAGCTTATTCCTTCTCTCCAGCTATAACTTTGTACTGGATGCCCACTGAGTTCTCTGCCCCTTAGGCTTTCTGGTCTCTGGTTACTTCTATTTTATTCTCTGTTTCTGTGAGATTAATGACTTTACATACAAAAGGAATGAGATCATTTTGTATTTCTCTGTTTGCATCTGGCTAAATCCACATAATATCCTCTATGTCCATCCAGATTGTCACAAATAACATTTATTTTTATAGCTGAAGATTATTCCACTATATGTAAGCTACATTGTCATTATCTGTTCACTACCATATAATGAACATATCCTATTGTGTGTATACATGCAATACGTTTCCTTTAGCCATTTATCCACTGACATGGTGAAAAGAGAATCTACAGAGTAGTGAAAATATTTGCAAATTGTACCTATGATAAAGCGTTAATATACAGAGCATATAAGGAACCCAACCTAAAAGAATCAAAGGAAACATTAGAAAGAAAAATCTAGTGCACCAGCCAAACAAAAACTGAATAAAAAACCTTAACAGACATTTCTCAGAATGGACCATAAATGTAGCCAACAGATAAACAATAAAATGTACACCATTACTTATAATCTGAGAAATGCTGATCCAGGCTGCATGAGCTAAAAATCCAACTAGAATGGCTAGAAGAGAGAGATTTGAAAATAACAAGTGGTAGTTTGGATGGAGGAGACATTTGTCTTGAAAAGCAAGGGGGTGGTTCCTATAGACTGTTGGTGGAAATGAAAATTAGCACAGCCATTATAAGAACCAATGTGGACACTTTTCAAAAAATTAAAGACGCAACTACCACGTGATCATACAATTCTACTACTCAGCATATTAATATATGCAAAGGGAACTTAGAAGACATATCAGCATTGCAATGCTACCCTATTTCTAACAGCCAACGTCTGGAATTAATGTCAAAAGCAGCCCTGAGACACCCTCCTGCTGGCTTTGCTTTTCACCCACAAACTCAGTTTCCTTCATAACCTGCAGATGGCTGCAGACAGGTATGAGAAAGATGAAGAATGCACAGTCTCATCAAGAGAACAGCTCCGTGTGCTAGAACGGAGCCTTGTCCTACCGTTACAGCAAGGGAATGCGGAGTGTTTGTGCCTCTGCCTGGATCTCGAACAATCCACACTCCACTCAGAGGCCATCACACATCACGCCACACTTCAGTTTACAGCCTTCCAAGGTTGAAGCTGGCATCAGCATGAAATGCAGACTTCTGGGGTCACCTGTGGCACTCTGTTGTTACACTGAGGACTACTTACCCTACAGCATCGTCTACATGATGGTCAGGTCTTTAAGTGCTCAGAAAATATTTTCCTGGCATGACAGCAAAAGGAACCTGTTAGTTAGACAGTTCTATCAGGAAGAGGAGGGAACTCAATCTGTGGACACATTCAATTCACCTGGCTGAAGTAGCACTGGAGAATCCTGAGTCCTGTTTCTGTCACTAAGGTGAGACAAAAGTACCTCTTTTCCTCTTCTCAAATTTCTCAAACTTCCAGCACTCCTGTACAGTTTGTGCCAAGTCTGCATATCGCAAGTGCCAATTTCTGTCTACAAACACACATTTACACATTTACCTAGTCTTTTTCCTACATGAAATGATCTCCTTCAGTTCTTGGAGAAACATTGCATTATAAATAAAGAGCCATGCTGTCACAAGCTTCCCTGGGCAGGATGCTGCTGCCCAGGACCACAAGGACAAAGGATGCTCATGAAATACATGCCATGCAGAATCCAATTCCATCAGCATAGGATTACAGTTCCCCCTGAAGGAGATTCTATCTTATATTAGCTTTCTTTCTCTGGGAACGGTGGGTACACAAAGTTTACACTATTTGCTCAAGGTCACAGGATTACAGGGTAGAAGAAACATACAAATCCAAATCTGCCTGGCACTGGATCCCGTTCTATTAACCACTGATCATACGGTTTTCTTTGCAACACATAATCAAACTATGTTTTGTTTTGTATATACCTCTGGGGTGAGCTTTTATTTAGTTATTTCATTTACTAATATGAAAGTTGCCAGCATAATGACCTCCCTTCTAGATTCCTAAGAAACAAGCTTATGTAGAAGGGGGCTAAAAGAAAGCCAAGCTTTCCTTTTTACTATTCAGTGATTTAAGTGTTGCTAATCTCATCACTGTCTTTTATATTATCAGACTTTTATTTTCTTAATTACAGGCTGCCATGGCTTTCTCCCAACGCCTCTGCCAACCCAGGTACAGCTAGCTGCTATCTAATCATCACTGGTTATTCTTCAAAGCCTGAGACTTTGTGTTGCAAAACACAAGACTAAACCTGGGAGGGTCACTCCCTCTAGACAGCCTTTAGTAAGAGGGCTCTGTATCCCAGAGGGGCCAAGAATCTGACTCCAAAGCTCCTGTTCTTCTCATATGCGCAAATTTAAACTTGAGCTATAAAACTATGCTGATGTCTCCTTCCCTCTTGATGCTTGTGCAGCAATCAACAATCTAAGCTTAGTCATCTTTAAATGAACTTACAGTCTCGATCTTAAAAAGTAAACTATGCAGTTTTTAAAGTTAACAAGCAGTTTTTCTATCAGGTCTCATGCTAATATTTTTTAAAAAAAATAATGTATATATTTTTTTTACCACTATTATTATCATTTTGAAAAGCATCTCACCCTGAAGTGATGGAGGACCTGGAATTTTCTGTAGAGACTAGGCTGGCCTTGAGCTCACAGCGATCGACCTGCCTCTGCCTCCTCAGTGCCAGAACTAAAGTCATGTACTACCATACCAGGCACAAGAAGTATATTTCTTAAAAACAAAAGAAAGGAATTAGAAAAAAAAAAGAAACCCATAAGCAAAGAAACAACACGAGGGTGGAGAGATGGCTCAGTCATGAGGAGCGAAATTTGACCTTTAGAATGCACAGAAAACAATTAGGCATGGTGGCATGTGCTTCTAACACCAGAGCTGGTGATGGAGACACAAGTTGTCCCCGCTGCTTGCTGGCCATACAAGCTAGTCAAATACTTGAGCCTGGGGATCAGCCAAAGACCCTGCTTCAAAGAACAAGATCTCAGCCCCTGAAGTAATACACAGATGTAACACACACACTCCAAACACATAAACATGTGCAAAGGGACCTTCTTGTGGAGTAGTGCTGATTTTATGCCTCCTCGCTTACCGAAGTAGAATCTAGGGTTCACAAGGGTTAACAGCATCAGCTCAGGATGCAAAACCATGGTACTTGATTCCAGAGCATCTGTTCTGAGGGTCCAAAGCACAAAGTCTCTCAGCTGGAACTGTCCCAGCTGGGCTCTTGAGAGAAACTAGCGCAAGTGACAGATGCTTGGGAGATTTCTCTGTGGTAGAAAAGCAGAGGATAATGAAGAACCATTGAGAACTTTGGAGAGTGGGTGTGTGGCCTCAACTTCAGTCATCTTTTCCTGCTGGTCTTCATTTCATCTCTAAGGATCTTCTGGAGGATTCCCTTCCTTCAGACTTTTTCCTTCCTACAGACCTAGTCTGAAGGAAGGCAATAAAGACCCAGTTTACTAGCACTGACTGGAGACACAGATATTCCTTTTTCTCTCTTTCTATGTCTGTCTGTCTCTGTGTCTCTGTGTCTTTGTGTCTCTGTCTCTGTGCATGTATGAGTGAATGTGTGTGCACAGAAGGAGATGAATACATTCACATACACATGTGCACAAGCAGACTCACACATATGTCCATTTGTGTGCAGTGTCATTCTCGGAAACAAGGTCCATCTCTCCTTGCTCTGGAGCTCACCCCATAGCCTAGACTGCCTGGGGTTGGGCTTTGAGGATCCTCCCATCTCCCCAGTACTGGGATTCCAAGTGCATATCACCATAGGTAGCATGTTCATGAAGGTTCTAAGGACCAAACTCATGTTGTCGTGCTTCCAAAGCTCGCTTTTGACCAACTGTGCTAGTTACATGGCCCCAGTTTCATTTTTAAATATCTACTGTGGGCAGAACACCATATGGCTACCCCTTTCCTTGCCCCAAATAGCTTCTCCCTGAAGAAGACACACCTTCTCAGAATGAGATTTCCTTTAGTATTTTGTTCATAACCCCTCCAGGGCTGATACCCTCTAATGGAGATACATTTTACACCATGCAGTGATTTTCCATGCAGGGCCTGAGTATCCACTCATTTTCTGATTCCATAATGGTCTGGGAAGATATTTTATCCAATGACACATTACCTTCATTTTGAAAGCTCAATCATCTCTTAATATCCACCTTAGTTCATACTCTTGTGTAAACACTTAGCAAGGCTTTAATTCCATGTTATCAGAACAAAGAAGGCAGATGGAAGTAAACAAGAAAGAGAGGGGAACTATGCAAAAGAGGAGCCTCAGGATACTGGGAGGAAGGAAGGAAATCCAGAAGCAGAACTAAAGGCCAAGGAGGCTGGCTCCATCTTCAAATGTGGCAGGTTGGAGTGGGTAAGAACTCCCAGACAGAGAGGTCGGAAGGACAGCAACAAGAGAGCATGGAGCATTAAGGTTGTATGCTCTCGAAGGTAGAAACAAAATCCTGAGGGGGATGAGCAGGCTCTGCATGCAGGGCGAACTACCAGAAAGGATGCCTTGTAAATACGGTAGAAAATATTCATCAGCAGGTATGCTGCATTTATCCTCTTCAGCCCAGCCATACGAGGGGCTTGATAGCTGGGACTCTAGGGCCAGACATTAATTCCAGCACTGAAGAGGCAGAGACAGGTGGATCTCTGGGAGTTCCAGGCTAGCCTGACCTACATATAAAGTTCCAGGCCTGCCAGGGCTACATAATAAAACCCTGTCTGAAAAGGGAAAAGAAGAAGAAGAAGAAGAAGAAGAAGAAGAAGAAGAAGAAGAAGAAGAAGAAGAAGAAGAAGAAGAAGAAGAAGAAGAAGAAGAAGAAGAAGAAAAAAAAAAAAAAAAAACAAAAACAAAAACAAGAAAAGTTGAGACTATAATTAAGGGTGTAGTAAGTCAGCAGTAAGAGGGGAAAGATGATCTGAGGACAGTTTACTTAGGCTGGGAAGACAGAGTAAGGATCTCTCTTGTTCTTCTTCTACACATATCTGTCAACAGAAGAGGATAAAGCCTTGACTTGAAATCTATCTCAATAAAAAAAAAGTCTTTCCCATGCTTCTCTGCATCCCCTGTGCTGCAGAGACCTTCCCCTGGTGGCAAGCTTGGGCCTCTGTTTATAAGACAAAAAGGTGGATCATGAGATGAAGTTATGAAGCAGGGAGGTGGTGGCAGACAACTGGATAGAAGGAAAGGTTGAAGATGCTTACACATGGGAGCCCAGAAATGCTGATGGGGAGAAACCACACGTGGTGTGCTACAGAAGCGGCCAAAGCTCAGTTTAAAATTATTGTCTATATCTTAACAACACATCGTAACTCCTCAACTCTATGCAGAGCTAAAACAGTTGGTGTCCATGTTGGAAGGATGGAGTGGGGTAACCATAGTTATTCATCTCCACTGATGAGTTAACAAAGGATGGAGGTGGGTAAGGACAGGGACTTATTGTGGGGAGGGAGGGCATGAGAAAAATAAAAGCATGAAAATCAAACATCCTAAAGTTTTATGTCTGAAGAAATGTGGCTTCAACATAAGCTCCTACAGAGGCTATGGTTGCCTACTTCCTCTACAAAGGTGCTATCCCTCCCTTTAAATGCAAGCATTTTTCCTCTCCTCTGGCAAGAACATCTATCTATCTAACATAGTAATTGGATCAAATTTAATTTAAAGAAAATCAAAAGTCCTTTCAATGCGCTGACATAAGAAAGCACTTAATCTCAATAAACTAGCAGTTAGGGTGATGAGAAAATCTACAAGAGCTCAGAGGTACATAGCAAATCAAAATCCTCCCCATCCCCATAAAGAAATACAGCCAAAATCAGCTTCCTTTTTGGCCTAAGCCACATATAACATAATATATATTAGAAAGATGGGTTGGGGCAATGAGCTGTGACCACTGGTGATTCAGAGGAATCCCCAAACAGGATCCACTGCTTTCACAAAACTGCCTTGGCACGAGAAAATGACATTTACTCAGGTTCTTAATAAAATGAGTCTTCTCGGCTGCTTCAGATATTATTGGATTTTTGGCATATATTTCAGAACAGCAATACCTTGATTCTGCCTATGAGTGAGGTGGGGATCCCCACTGGACCACCCTCCCACCCCTGGAAATATTTCTGTTACCCAACCAGGGAAAATGAGAGAATGAAAGACTCTTTAGTCTGCCCAGGTAGATAGCTTAATTCAGGTCTGTTATGCTTCCATCATTTGCATTTCCCCTGGAATATGAGTGCTGTATTCAAGCACTGTGATACCTGTTTCTTCTGTTTTCTAATTTTTAAATGCTTTTATTCAGGGACATTTTCTTTTGAAAGAATGTGACTGAACTAAACAGGACCACCCTCAATATCATATGTGTCCCTTTACTCTATTAAAGAAAAACAGGGATCACTCAGATTTTCTTTACCCTTGTAGAAAACAAGCATCAGGCAACACTGGATCTTCTGGGTGTGGAGAGCCGCTGATGGACTCTAGGCTTCACAAAGCCGTTTCTCATCTACAGAACGAGAGGTACCATTTTGCCTTGTGGCTGCCAACTCCAAGTGTCTGGAGAGTGCAGCACGCCCTTCTCGTGGTTTGGTTAGAATTGTGGTGGTTGTTTCTGTTGTTTGACAGGGTCTCACTATGTAGCCCTGTATAGTCTAGAGCTCGCTGTGTAGACTACTCTGGCCTGAAAATTAAAGAGATCTGCCTGGTCCTGCCTCTCCAATGCTCTTCATAAAAGAGGAAGGCATTTTGTAAACCATTTATTACCTAGGTTTGAGAACAGGAAAAGCATGAGAACAGGTTGAAATAGAGGACTTGTTAGGCCTTCTTCTGTAGTTATCACTTGATTACTTTTAGAGCCAATTCCTCCTACAGACCTCTTGACTCATAATAAACAAGTAGGCAACCGTATCACTCCAGATAGTCTTTCACTTCTTTTATTTCTTTCTTCTTTTCTTCTTCTTTTTTTTTAATACTTCAGTTTTTGCAGACAGAGTTTCTCTGTTGAGCCTTGGGTGTCCTGGACTGGTTTTGTAGACCAGACTGGCCTGATCTGCCTGCTTCTGCCTGCTTCAGCCTCCCGAGTGCTGAGAATACAGCCACAAGCCACCTGGCCAAACAGTATTTCTGAATGGTAGCAACAATACCAGCTTTTAGCTTTTTTTTTTTTTTGTTTAATTTCCCTCTTACTATCTGGTGAACATTTATCTGAACTGTCGGAAGTTGTAGAAAGAAAGGCTAGATACTACTGACCCTGGTATTCCATAAGATTACCTCTGGGTAAAGCGTCCAAAATAGGCAAATCCAGAAAAGCCCAGGACAGATTAGTTGTTAGGGACACTGGGGATGAGGGAGTAAAGAATGGGGTAGGGGCAGATGTTACATCATTGTACAGGATTCATTTCTGGAGGAGAAGAGCAAAGGCTCTGGAAATAGATGGCAGTGGTGATGGTCGCAGGGTCTCCAAATATGCCACAAACCACTGCACAGTGAAATATCAAAGGATGCATTTTTAGAATGTAACTGTTAACTACCAAAAACATCAAAACCAGTCAATTTGTGGCTTTGGCTATAGACTACCCAGGTTCTAACACATATAAAAAATATACATATATATGTAATGCATTTATATGTACATATTTATATGTATGTGTACATATGTTTGTATGTATATGTGTGTGTGTGTATATATATGTGCATATATATATACCATGAAGTTGTTTTCTATCATCCAGATGTACTAAATTTTTATTTAAGAATCAGTAACAAGCACATACATAAGGTCAATTTACAGTATATTCAGCAACTACATCCAAAGACAAATGGTATCAGCAACCCGTAGGCTACTAACATGCAGCCTCTCTAGTCGGGAAGGCTCCCAACCCAAAGACTCACAAGATTGGCCGGCTCTCCATCAAGGATCCCACTTCAGCATCACTCCTCACAAACGGCCTCCTCTACATGCACACAGAAAGCACCTCTGTACCCCATACCTTTCTGCACCTTTTCAATTCGGTTGCCCTTTATAAAACGGCTTTTAAAATTTTATGCAAATATGTAATATATACAGGAAATTTTCACTCCTTGCCTCCCTATTCTCTTTCTTCAGTATCTCCTTCTATTATCCCCTTTTTGTCCACACAGTCTATTTTACTTTTACGTTCATGCTATATGCACACACATGATTTTAAATGAGCAGACAGTTCTCAAAGTATAAAATAAAAAGGCCAATAAACATATGAAATAAATTTTAACTTCACTAGTTATTGCCACCAAATAAATTTTATCTCTTGCTTAATTTTCTTCAAAATGTAAAATCATTTTATATTTTGAATATGTCTCCTGTGAAAAAATAAATTATTTGCTATCATCTATACAAAATACAGACATGCTTTGACATAATGAGATCTTGTATCCAAAGTTCATTCACATATTTCCTATGCATGGCAGAAAAGTAGCATTCCAATTATAAGACAATTACTTAATTTCCTATTAGCCCCAAAGATTAAGGCTTCATACATAGCATATTACCATCAAAGAATATATTATGTCTTAATGTACACACTTACAGTATTAATGAATAGTCAATATCTGTGGGCTTTCTTTGAATTCGATACACACTACCTAATAAATTCTCATATATATTAACACAGCTAATGAGTACCTAATACCTTGTTCTTTTGACCTACACACAATCCATCCACATCCACAATGCATTCATATATAGCTAGTATTCTGATGCTAAATATGTCACACTATTGATTCATACAGAAAGAATACAACTGTTTATGATGCTTCATTTCAGCAGGAGATTTTACTGCGCATTCTGTTGCTAAGCCTCCGACTTTAAAATTCATATCTAAGACTCTTAGCTCGTGTAAACCAGCTTGGCATAATAAGTGAGTTTTGATTTCCTTTCCAATGTTCCTGGCTGCTGCAAGAATTGATTTCTAAGACTCTTCCCATTGACCTATAAGGCTGTGAAAAAGAGATAGCTCTTCTTAATCTCAGAGATCCAGGCAAAGCTCACAGTCCCTGGTCATTGTGTAGATGTCACCTTCACAGCCTGCTTCATTGTGCCTCTCTAGAGAAACACAAATATTTTCATGATAGGACACTGACTGACAGGTTTTAACATTCTGTAAGATTGCTGGGTTAGTAAAGACGGCCCCCTATCATGCACTAGAGGACCTCTGCGTCCATTTGCCACACTTTCATCTGAAAACACACTCCATTCTGAGTACTAGTATGGTTTTTTTATTGGTGAATTTATTACACAAGAACACTGAGAGCAATAGTGAGCAAGACGTATATTTTTGGTTTTAACCAGACAAGAAGTGGAGTAACAACTGAATCACATTCAAACCCACATAAATTACACATTAGGCGAGTCGCCTTTCTAATGGTAACTCTTAAGAAAGCAAGATATAATCTAGAACCCCTGCACAGATGTAGCCCATGGCAGTTTAGTGTCCAAGTGGGTTACATAGTAATGGGAAGAGGGACTGCCTCTGACATATCTAATTGGCCTGCTCTTTGATTACCTCCCCCTGAGGGGGGAGCCGCCTTACCAGACCACAGAAGATGACAATGCAGCCACTCCTGATGAGACCTGATAGACTAAGATCAGAAGGAAGGAGAGGAGGACCTCCCCTATCAGTGGACTTGGGGAGGGGCATGCGTGAAGAAGGGGGAGGGACAGTGGGATAGGGAAGGAGGAGGAAGGGGCTTACAAGAGTATACAAAGCGAATAAAGTGTAATTAATTAAAAAAAAGAGAAAGCAAGATATCTTTTCCAGATCGCACCATTTACCTGCAAATTTCATGATTTCCTTGTTTTTTATTGCTGAGTAATATTCCATTGTGTAGTTATACCACAATTTGTGCATCCATTCCTCCACTGAGGGTCATCTGGGCTGTTTCCAGCTTCTGACTGCTGCTACAAATATGGTTGAGCAAATGTCCTTTTTGTGTACTTGAGAATCTTTTAGATATATGCCTAGGAGTGGTATAACTGAATCTTGAGGAAGCGCTATTCCTAGTTGTCTGATAAAGCGCCAGATTAATTTCCAGAGTGGTTGTACAAGTTTACCAGCAGTGGAGAAGGGTTCCCCTTTCTCCAAAACCTCTCCAGCATGTGTTGTCACTTGAGTTTTTGATCTTAGCCATTCTGATGGGTGTAAGGTGAAATCTTAGGGTCGTTTTGATTTGCATTTCCCTTATGACTAAGGACGTTGAACATTTCTTTGTTTCTCTGCCATTTAATATTCCTCTATCGAGAATTCTGTTTAGCTCTGTACTCCACTTTTTAATTGGATTACTTGATTTGTTGCTGTTTAACTTCTTGAGTTCTTTATATATACTGGATATTAGTCCTCTGTCAGATATAGGGTTGGTGAAGATCCTTTCCCAATCTGTAGGCAGTCATTTTGTTCTCACGACAGTGTCCTTTGCTTTATAGAGCTTTTCAGTTTCATGAGGTCCTACTTATTGATTGTTGCTCTTAGAGCCTGTGCTGTTGGTGTTCTGTTCAGGAAGTTATCTCCTGATCATCCTGAGTGAGCTATCCCAGAAGCAGAAAGACACACACGGTATATAATCACTCATATAAACATATAAGATAAATCTACTAAAATCTGTACAACTAAAGAAACTAATCAAGAGGGAGGTCTCTTGCTAAAATGCTCAATTTCTATCCAGAAAGGCAAAGAGGATGAACATCAGAAGAAGGAGAAAAGAGAAAACAAATCAGGAGCCTGACACAGAGGACCTCTGAAAGGCTCTGCCCTGCAGACTATCAATGCAGATGCTGAGACTTATGGACAACCTTTGGGCAGAGTGCAGGGAATCTTAGGAAAGAAGTGGGAAACAGTAAAATCTGGAGAGGACAGGAATTCCACAAGGAGAGCAACAGAACCAAAAATTCTGAGCACAGGGGTCTTTCCTGAGACTGATACTCCAACCAAGGACTATGCATGGACATAACCTAAGACCCTTGCACAGATGTAGCCCATGGCAGTTCAGTATCCGAGTGGGTTCCATTGTAATAGGAACATAGACTGTCCCTAAATGAACTGATTTGCCTGCTCTTTAATTACCTCCCCCTGAGGGGAAAGCAGAATTAACAGGCCACAGAAGAGACAATGTAGCCACTCCTCATGAGACCTAATTGACTAGGACCAGAAGGAAGGAAAAGAAGACCTCCCCTATCAGTGGACTTGGGGAGGGGCATGCATACAGCTGGTGAAGGAAGGGAGGGATTGGGAGGGGAGGAGAGAGGGAACCACAGGGGGGATACAAAGTAAATAAAGTGTAATTAATAAAGAATTAAAAAAAAAAGCAAAATATCAAGAGAAGACAGGGTATTGTGAATCTATCTACATTCTTAAGACTAGGTTAGCCTAATAATTTAGTGAGCTTCACGGGTCTTAGCCCATCTTCTCTTATCAAACAACTAAAACTTGGAAACATTAAACCTGTAGACAATTGCCAGGAAATTTGTCTTTATCTTACATATAGTTTTCCCTATAAGGATCTGAGAAGCTGAAGAAAAGGGTATTGAATAAAGACACACACTTAACCTCCACATTACTACACACAACTCATTTGACACTTTACAACCAAGTGATTATTAACGGCCATGCTGGGCCAGTTTGCTACTATCTTCATAAAGGGAAGCCTGGAAAACATCACAGCTGGAGGCTGTTACTCTTACACTGACTAAACAAAGCGTGTAGTGTGTTTCCCAAACAGCATGATTCCAACAGGTAGACATAACAAAGAGAAAGAAAAAAGGAAATGAAGAGAGCCTCACAGGGATTCAATTAAAAAATAAAACCAAATCAAGTCACTAAAGCTCTCATTAAGTCCATGTTCACACAGCTCTGCTTGTGTGGATGAAAAGCCCTGCATGCCCCCTCTAGATCTCTGGGTCTCCTTTCATTATCAAAACAGACTCCTACTGCAGATGGGCCTCATGTGCATGGGTTTGTTCTCTTCTAGAATGTTTGTCTTTCAAACCTGGATTGTATGTAACCGCTGGGAGCAGGACTTTGCTAATGACTGGCTCATTATCAAGTCTATCCCATCCTTCCAGGTGATTTAAACTTGGTGTGCTTGTGCCTTTGAAACTGAGTTGTAATTTTTTTTTTTTTTTTTTTTTTTGGTGGTGGCACTTGCCTTTAATCCCAGCACTCAGGGAGGTGGAGGCAGGTGAAACTCTTGAGTTCTCCAGCCTGGTCTACAAAGTGAGTCCAGGATAGCAGAGCTACACAGAGAAACCCTGTCACAAAAGAAAGAAAGCAAAGAAAAGAGAGAGAGAGAGAGAGAGAGAGAGAGAGAAAGAAAGAAAGAAAGAAAGAAAGAAAGAAAGAAAGAAAGAAAGAAAGAAAGAAAGAAAGAAAAACAGCTACAGATGGTGGTGCATGCCTTTGATCCCAGAACTTGGCAAAAGAGGCAGGTGAGTCTCTTGAGCTTGAGGTCAGCGTAGATTTTATAGCCAGCCAGGGTTACATAGTGTGACAGACTCAAGAAACCCAAAAAACTCTTCCCCCCCTAAACCAAATCCATTTTATTAAAGCTAACTAATAAGAGAAACATTAAACTTCTTGCCAGAGGTTCATCTAAAAAGCATACATGGAAAAAAGTGGGGGAGAGGAAGAGAAAAGATAAACTAGTGTACACAAGGGGGTTAGTCCCCAGAAAAATGTGGGAGAATTATGGGACAGGTTGGTTTTTTTGTTCTGCTAAAATATACTGGTTGATTGTGGATCACCAGTTCCCTGTGCTACATCAACAAGGGCATAAACCTTGTTTGGGTCAGCTTTCCTGCGGGAGTCTGACGACCCTCCAGGCACTTGGCTCTGAGCATTATGGGCAAAGTATTTTATGTCTGTGGTAAGAAAATACTAGCAAATTGTGTTTCTTTTAGATCATGTTCTCTGCTCTCATTTTGATTTCCCAGCATGCTAAGAAGATACAGTGATGGCAATATGCAAAATCTCGTATCTATGAAGTGCCTTGTGACTTAAGCAGAATGGCACTTGCCTCTTAAAATGAAGCCATACTAGCCAGTCTGTTAAACATTAAAAACAAAAAAGTCCTGCAGTCAAAGAGGGAGAGAATAAAAAAGGAAAATAGCTTATTGTGAGAAGGGATATCCTTGAAATAGCCAATTGGACTAAATGGTAAAGAGTATGGCCCTTCTCTAAAGTGTGTTAGTCACAAGCACAGTTGTTGGATGCTCCCATGGTAGTGTCCAAACGCCTGGAAGACAATTTTGTAAGCAGATTAAGTATAACAGGAAAGTCATCTTTGGCAAAGTCCAACAGCAACCTCTGCTCCCTCGTTGAGAAGCCTCCTGTTCTTGGTGGCTCTTTGAATCCAATCACAGGGACTATGCTGTCTGGTTTCCACCTCCACACTGGTCCATTGCCAGAACAGTGTCATCTGATGCATATCCAGCCTCCCAAGAAGAAGAAGCATCACAAGCACAAACAGAGCCGTACTCAGGACCCTGTCCCTCCAGAAACATCATCAGTAATTAATTTTTTACAGTTGTCGTTCCAAGTATAAAATGTTCTCCTCAGACTCACGTTGGAACACGTCACTTCCAGCTGGCGGTGCTGTCTGTGAAGGTTATGGAACCTTCAGGAAGAAAAGGGTTGCTGGCAGAAGACTATCACTGAAGGCATGCCTGGAATTTTTACAGCTGGCTAGACTACCTGTTCTTTCTCGGGCTTCTGTCTCTACCATCAAACTTTCTGCTTGCTGCCATGTTATCGTTGCAATTATGGGCTACATCTTCCCGGAAATGGTAAGCCAAATAAGCCCTTTCCCCTTTAAGTTGCTTTTGACAAGGTCTTTTAACATAGCACTGGAAAAACAGCTAAGAGAACCACGTGAGAACCTTGATAGCAAAGGTGAGATGTTCTGCAGTATTGCTTTCCAGGGCCCTACATGGGGCCAACACCAAGAGTCTTCTCAGAAACACCTATCATCAGGAAAGAATAAAGGATGAGTGAATGAAGCACTCTAGTGCTCTAGTCTGCTACCAACTCCCACTGCAAGAGTTTTTCTTCTGCCTACCCCACCTTAAGCACTGTTCCGTTTTCAAGTTAATAACGGTGAAAGGCTGCTGAAGTGCCCTGGCACAATGCGTTTTCTGAAAAATTTACTACTGTGGCTTACATAAGCAGTGGTTCATATTTATGCACTTCTAATTGCCAGATGCTTTTCTTCATCAATGGAGATGTTTGTGTATGCTTTACCTTCTTCCTTATTGGTTTAGTTATATGTGAAATGATTCTCAATGTGCAACGTCAAAGCCAGACATAAAGACTTGACAACTACCTTTTACCATCTCCTCTAATTCACTCATATGACATGAAAAATCTTTGTATTCAGTTTCTTTCCCTTTTAACACATTTAGTCATATGCTTATACATACATGTTTTGAGGTGTTTGAGTGAGGATCGTATACATATGTGAATTCATAGTTTTATAAATAGCTCTTTTAAAATAATATCTCAGAGATGTTCTCAGTTTAAAAACAGACCACTTGCTTCCTAAGAACTAGTATTCTATACTTAGATACTTCAGAGTTTATTAATCACTCCATGTTAAGTGAAATGGATTATTCTCAAAAATCCTTGAACATATCTCTTTATTAAAAGGTGCTACTTATCAAAGTAAATTATTGAATACAGAATTCCTGTATCAAGTGAAATACTAAGAAAAAGCAAAGCATAAACTTGTTGCTATGTAAACTCACAATAGTAGACAGTAAGAGGTTTGTCTGTCTTGCTCACTTACTTCCTTTTCTCTTTTGGTCAATGTGATTGAATCAGGTATTTGACTAGCCAAATGTGGAGATGGCTGAATTCACACTCAGAGGAATCCCACCACATAGACTTTAACAGGGTTCTGCTCAACTCCTTCAGCAGACATCCTGATACCAGAATCATGGACCCAAACTGAATTCACATTTAACAACAGGAGGGGCCAGGCATTTCACATACTCCTTTAAAATAACAGCACTTAGGAGGCAGAGGCAGGTGAATTTCTGTAAGTTTGACACAGCTTGGCCTACATAGCAAGTTCCAGAAAGAGACTTTATCTTAAAGCAAACAAACAAGAACAGTATGGTGAGTGTGTTCACCTAAGCTGCTTTGTTTAAATCTCTTAAAAAGCCATAAGGTAGAGTTTCTTATCTCTGTTTTCAGATAACTATACTGTGGCTGACTAACCCTGAATCCCAAAATTAGAACAACATACCACAAACATGCCACATTTAAGGCTGTCCACCACGGTCTTTGCCTCTATCATGTTCTATTCTTTAATATTATATTCATGAAAAAGGGACAGAAGCCTTCATGCATTACTATAGCAAAAACTTTGGTTTCTAAAAATAGAATGAAACAAGAAAAAGTGAGAGTAGTTTGGCAGAGACTGGCAGAAGATGAGGCATTACATATCAGTGAGTATGAACTTCACTGAAAACGCCAGTGTTTTCTGTAAAGAAGGAGTTTTCTCCCAGAGCTAGCATGAAATGTCAGTGGGTAAAAATCCACCAGAATTGACGTAAAGTAGAAGAGGATAGGAATTATACCTCAATATCTTAGCAAACTTTATTATGAAATATTTTAAACCTCTATCCTGGCCAAAAATAACATAAACCCATAATTTTATTGAAAGATAAAAGAAAGCCACCCCAGAACTAAAATCCAAAATCTGAACTAAAAAATACAAATTCGCTTTCATACTATTCAAATATTTCTACGACAAAAATGTCATGTTTTAGAACTAAGAAAAAAAATGAACATAAAAGAATGCTTTCTAAAATGTAGAAAAGCTTGAAATAAAGGGTGGAGACACTTTACCATGCAGCCATGATGCTGAACCTACAACTTTTTGCTATCTGAGGATGGTGCTTTAATGTTACCGAGTATAATTCTGACTGAACAGATGATCAAGTCCTATTTTAAATCCTTTAATGTGGAAACACCCTTTGCTGACAGATGATAAAGTTGAGAAAAAGCATAGGTTAGAATGGAGAGAAGATGGAGAGAGAGAAAGAGATTACAAAGAATACAAACCAGATTCAGTCCTCCTCACCCAACCTTTTATTTCCTTCCTTGTTATACAACAAAGCGAAAATAAAAATACTGGATATAAAAATCAGAGAGATTCTTCATGGCTGAGTCTTGGCAAGTTCAATTGCTTTAGTAATGGAGAAGATTCCTGTGACCTTTTCAATTATGATAATCCCTCAAAGAAAATTAAAACCATTTTCCTAAAACATGGTCCAAGGAGTTCCATAGAAAATTGAAGAAAACATTCAGGAACTTTCCTGCCATTTTCTATGTGTGTAGAGTATGCTTCTGACCATTTCAAGCATAATTATTTGTGTGCAAAAGGTCAAATTAACTTAGATTTTTTTTGGGGGGGGGTGTTGAAAAGCCTCTATTTCCAGAGTCTTTGTTCCATATTTTTTCTCTTCTAGGTATTAAGTTTTAAAATAAAAGCATATCTAAAAAGGAGCGACCATGCACATGTTTCTACATCAAGAGGTTTCGGAATTACAGGAACAAGTAATTCTTCAATGAGAAATGTTTATTGCACAAGAGTAATCCAGACCATCCTCCATCAGATACACTAACGCCCTGTGTGTGCTCATGCTTTGGGGAAATGTGCACCTGTGAGCGGCTTGAGAGTCACTAGGCTTTCCACTTGAGCCCTAATGTGCACATTTCCCCAAAGCATGAGTACACACAGGGCATTAGTCATCTGGTGGAGGATGGTCCAGGTTACTCTTGTGCAATAAGATGATCCGAGAAGTGTGTTACAATTCCCGTTTTGTGCTGAGTAGACTAGAGGAAACACGGACCAGGAATGAAAAAACAGACTCAGTGGAAGAGTTAGATCACTGGTTCCCAGCCTTTCTAATGCTGCGACCTTTTAATACAGTTCTTCGTGCTGTGGTGACCCCAACCATAAAATCAGTATGGTTGCTACTTCATAACTGTGATGTTGCTACTGTTATGAGTCGTAATGTAAGTATCTGTGTTTTTCCAGTGGTCTTAGCTGACCCCTGTGAAAGGGTCATTCTTCCCCAAAGGTATCATGACTCAAGGTCAAGAACTTGAGTGAGAATTACAGTCACATCCATAGAGAAGCCACATCTACAGAGAAAGTGTCTAAAAGCTGAGACCTTTGCCTTCTCCTCTCCTTTTTACTGTTTTTATGACTGAGCCTTAGTTTCTCCCAGTTACAATGAAAACATGATCTAGGTGACTTATAATATCATGTTAAGAATTAAAGAACATAAAGAAACTTAAAAAGAAACTACAGAATAGATGTAAGCAATGAAAGTGGCATTATAGTTAGTAGCTCTGGTTCACAAAGTTAGATTTTTTTTTTTCAGGACACGTAATAATTTGTCTGCTGCAGCAGGAAAAAAAATGTGGATCCAATCAAGAGAAGGCATTCTGTTACTTTCTGATTCTGTTGTTAAAAAACAGAAACTTGATTGGATGGGATGAAAATAAATTAAATGGCTTTTGTTTTAAATTCATATTTCTGTCCCTTCCTATTAAGAGCCAGTAATGCAGCAATTAAGCTACAGTGTGTAATTTAAAATGCATAAAGTGATGATAACTGGGGCCTTTAAATCCCATCATCTGAGCAGAAGATCAGTCTCAAACATATGCTGCACAGGATGCAGAGCAGATAATGAAGACTTCAATATCAGGATTATGACCCTTAATTTCAAAAGGAATATGTTCTATTGCTAGAGCATCTCGTGCATAATGAGAGAAAACACCGGGAAAGCACAAACATGTCATTACATAAAGGAGCCCCGTGCTCTGGTCCTGGTATAGTTCCATTTCTATTCAGCGCAAACACTATAGGACAAAGGATGATAAAAGAAGAGTGCTTGGGAGAGAAGCCAATTCTGTAAAAACAGAGATAGAAAAATAGACCACAATGTACATCCCTTTCCTCCAAATAGCTGGAAGGTTACATGAAAAGACTGGGATGCCTTTACAGTTCACTGGAAACCTGTCTGCAACCTCAGATCCCAGGTCATAGGTGCTCTAAAAGAAACAGGGGAAAAGCAAATAACTCGTTTTTTTTTTTCTGAAGGGAACAACTGATTTTTATTTTTTCAGTGATTAAAATATGCTAGGATTTTTTTTTCATGAAGAAGGAATTAAGAAAAATATTTCAAGACTTGGGGTTACCTCTTCATATAATGTGGATTTAAGAAAATTCAGAAGCAAATATTCCTTTATACAACCTCATTACAGAGAAGACTTTTAACACATCAAAACCAGGGATGTGCCTAAGGCCAAGGATGTACCCTGAACACACTTAGTGCAATGGGCATGGGACATGGAGTCACTTGATTGAAGAAGCTTAAATGTGGACTTGTCTACAGCGTGCACTTATTAAAAGACTATCTTGACATCTTTGCTATCTCACGTAGTATCAGTGAGATTCTCATTAAAAAAAAAATTAAAGCAGTCACAAATTTTACAAAATTTGCTAATAATCTCATGGTTTGCTATCACTGTTTAGTTAAGCTTCCAGGTTACAAACATGCATAAGCCAGGCATGGCTGTGAACATGCATAAGCCAGGCACGGTTACAAACTTGCATAAGCCAGACACGGCTGTGAACATGCCTATAACCCCAGCTTCGCGAGACGAAAACGGGAGGCTCAGATGGCCTTACTGGTTGCCAGGCAAGCTCCAGAGTCAGTGACAGACCATGTCTCAAGTGATTAAGAATGAGAGTGAGGGCGCAGATGTCAATGCAGAGTCCACACGGGACTCAAATGTACTCTACAGAGTGTTCCACAAGAAGCGGCAGGAGCACGGGAATCGTTTCTTCTCCAACTCCTGACAGTACCCATCATCTAAACTCCGTTAAACAGGGTGCACAGCTGAGAACCTCACACAGGCCTTCCACCATTCCCCTTCACTTCCACCACTAAGGAAATTCAATCAAAGGCTGGGGGTAAAGTTACCGTTTCCTGTCAAGCCAAGATATTAGAGGTGGCTTTTTTGATCACAGCAATTCCCAGACAGTACAGGTGTTGTGATGAGCCTTAAAACACAATCCGACATATTTTCAAGTGCTCGTTCCAATGTCCAATACTGCAATTATTATATGTCATATCATATCTGATAAAACAGCAAGGAGAATTGGATTGCCAACCAGACAGATACATACACACATGCAAGTCTCTATGCAGAAAGAGGCAGACAGAAGTTCTGTTAAAACTGGGGAAGAGGAAACAGCTCAACAATAAAGAAAATAAAAACAGGAACAAAAAGGAGAAAGAAAGGATATGAAATTGCCACGTTCTAAAAATAGTTTCTGGGGATCTATCACCTTTGTGATAATTCTATGAATGAATTATTCATCGAAACTTATTAAAACTAAGAATTTCAGTAATACTTCTGAATAATGCTCCAGGATAATCACAAACCCTCACTCACATTGATTAGCAGTAAATAGTTTTTGTGCGGACTGATTTCTGCCTTTGAATAACAACACTGCGTAGGCTCTTTTGCCAAAAAAGCCACAAAACCGTAGTGGGATGGGTTTCTGAAGAAGGCCTGAATGACAACTATGATATGAAGAATGCTCTCCAGTTCTGATTTGCATAACTCTATTTGTAACACATGATACAGGGACTACAAGCACCATCTTGAACATAACTTTTATGTAAAATGTGTATATTTTACACTTATTTTCTTTAAAGCTAAAGATACTGTATTTGATGAGCTTGGTTTCTAATTTTAGCTATGATTATTTTTAAATATTCAAAGATATTCCTGACATCTCAAAAGAACAAGTTATTACTGTCTGTTGACTCATTTTTAGGAGGGCTATATCATAAAAAATGTATGCCTTCATATAATTAAAAAAAATCTAAAGCAGTGTGAGTTGACTAAAGTAATACAGGCTATTAAATAATTCAAAATTGTGTTTAGCGGCAGCAGCTGTTTAATTAAAAGGTAAAAACTGAAACTAATCCACTATGGGTGACAGAAATACAGCCTGTACGGGTACAGAGATCCCCTAGGACAGAGACTATGGAGTGAATTCCAGAAGCCCTCGGCTTCACTTAATGAACATAGTGAAAACAGCCACAATAAATCATCACTTAAAAATATCTCATGTGGAAGAGAATCCAAATGATGCTTCACTCCCAAGTTCCTTGTAGCTAGCAATTTTGCACATCTGTGTAACAAAAACCTCTTTAGTGCACATATAGCTAACCCGTACCAGCTTAAGCAGAGGGCCCAGAGCTTCACCTTGCCTTACAGAGAGCTAGAAAAGCCCTCAAAAGCATTAGATCCTTTCAAAATTACAAACTTCAGTTTCAGCAATCAAGCACTAGTTCATAATTATTGTACAACTTGAACAAACACAATGGCCAATTAATGCACAAAGTTAATTTCACGGCCAACAACTGACAGTGTAACTCCATGGAGAAATTGTTTTTACCTTTCTTTCAGTGCAGGAAAGCCTTTGTTGACTGAAAGAAAAAACTCAAAAGGGAAATAGGGTTATTTGTGAACGTAAGTTAACAGCAGACACAATGTTCCCAAACTACTATAGATTATCTGATTCCAGTCAATTTTCTAGGAAAATGATTAAAACATATGGGTAAAACTGTATGTGCAAAGATGTTTATTACAGAAATATTTTAATAAAAGGAAAAATATATGAATACTAATAGCAAAACTTGACCAAGAAATTATGGCCTAATTATATAATAAACTAATTGTATGGGTATTAATATTTATTTAAAATCTATATGCAGTACAGTTACATAACAAAAAGAAAATTACACAATAAATTCAACAGCAATTTATCTTTTTTACAAAGTAACCAAAAGCTTTTTAAAAAATGAAATGATTCTTTTCTTAACTTTCCCCATGCTGAAGTGTCATGAATTCACTTTGTAAGTTGGTCTGCTCCGGATGTACTTCACAAAACATATCAGCTACGTTTGGAGTCAGGAGACAGAGGCAGAAGCGATGTAAAAAACAAGCAGAAGTGGGAGAAGCAGAACAGTAGAAGGCAGAGAAATGAATTCTTGTTTGAGACCACTATAGAATAATTTGACAATCTATCTCCTCTGAAAATAACCAAATACTTGTCTTTAATGAAGAAAATTAATTATTTCCATAGTTTTTCTACTTCTACAGTGGGAAGGATAAGAGATGAGAGTCCTCTCACAGTGACAGAAGAGAGAAAGAGAAGGGGAGTATCTCTCACCTTATGATCTGGAAACAAATGGTTCATGGGGTTTTTAACATTCACATCATATGTCCTGTGGATTTTATTTGCAAATTATAGGGTCAGCAGAGCAGAAAATGAGGGCCTTTAATTAGGCAGAGCAGGTGGCTAAGAGCCATGAGGTGAATATTAGCCACATCGCTGTCCAGTGCCAAAAATCATGGATTTGACCTACAGCATGAATTTTAAGGATGAGTGTAACTGTCTCCAAATAGTTATAGTTTGAGTGAAGTCCAAGTTCTGTGTGCAGTTTGCTGATGCTTAATGAGCTGGATTACTCTTCAGTTGGGGTTAGGATTCACTGCTTACAAATTACTCCCACTCTCTCCATACTGTACAACCCTCTGTGCTGTGGCGGAAGCAAAATCTTGACCTACCAACAGTTCTGTTTCCCTTCCTGGGTTTCCTAAGCAGCATGAAGCATTACCAAATTAGAATAACTCAACGTACAACATTCAACTACTTCTGTGTCTAGGAAAAGATTTTTAGGGCAATGGAAGTATTCTGTGTGTAACTACAAAACGCATTATCCCAAATGTACCCAAAGCCATCATCTATGCAACATCAAGAGTGAGTGAGCAATGATAAAAACTGGGTCCTCTGGGAGATTCTGATGGGTCAACTCAATGACAACAAATGTAGCAATTGGAGAGTTGTTATCTGGAAATGCTGTGCATTGACGGGGCAGGATATATAACAACAACAATAACAAACAAAAATAAACCTTTGATTTGATTCCACTTTGATTTGAACCTAAAGATAAGGGTTATAAAAATCACTCAAAGAAACAAACTTTTAGCAGCTCTTATATTCTAAAATGGCCTTGGCTTATAGAATGAAATGGTTTGTTATTTACCATCTAGAACAGCAGTGATCTCAGAGTCCCTGCTGGTCACCTCCGCATGGTTCCAGCTCCACATTATGTGGCTGTGTCACTTTTGGGAAAATTGTTCTGCACGGAGTCTATGAGCAGGCTCATGCCCATGCCCTGTTGCTCAGCAGATGCTGAACCTCACGCCTCCTTTTGCTCATCTGTAACACAGGAGAAATGGTGGTTTCCTGCTTCCCTGGAAACTCACAGCAAGCACTCAGAAGATGTCAGCCCTTCTCGTTTACTTGCTACAACTTAACCCAGAGAGAAGAACCAGAAGCTCATCTTTCAGCACATTACATAGAGTGACTAAGTGAGAAAATAGAACCTTAAGGAATGATGATGCTCCATTTGGAAATCATTAACACTGGAGAATTTTTTTTTCTAGAGAGTTACTTCAAACCGTATCTAAACCATTATTTCTCTTCTGCATTTGTGAATTGAACTCAGGACCTCTGGAAGAGCAGACAGTGCTCTCAACCTCTGAGCCATCTCTCCAGCCCCTTCTCTTCTGCATTTGTGGAGCCATTTAACTCAAAGGAGGTTTCAGTCATTTTAGTTTAGTCCCCTAAGAGTTCAAATTCTGCTCCCTGGATCACTCTTCAGAGAAGGATGCTTTGAAAAGCAGATTTTCAGAGTGCACCAAATCTATTTTCAGAAATAATATTCTTGATTTAATATGAAAGAATAAATAATTCAGAAGTTTCACATTATCAGGGAATTGCATTTAAGAGATCAACTGGGGGTCTCTTGGTAAGAAGCATTCACCTTGCTAGAGGAATTCTACTCTGCATTTCATCCCATTCCCTTATGAGAGGATGAGACAGCTTGTGAGAGAAACAGAATGATTCCTGGCTGTATTCAGAAAGAGAACAAAAGCAGGCAGGCAGGCAAAGGACACAGTGCCATGGAAATGACATTTAGTTTCCTTTTGAGTTCTAAAGTATTGAACATTTCAAAATCTTCATTTGAACAAACTCTGAGAAATCTGTCGAGTGGGTATGAAAAATGATATAGCCTGCCACTTGGGTGCTAAAAATGTTAGCAATTATTCAATCTAATTGTTTTGTGTGAAGGCAAAGGTGGGCAGAAAATGCCATCCCTTTATATGCCACTTTGGAGTGAGGAGCATATACTATAAACTCTATAAAATCTAACAGGGACAAGAACGCCGCTCTGACACTCATCTCTTCCTTCCAGAAAGCAGGACAAAAAAACTCCCCTAAGAAAATGATCCTTCTGTGTAGGAAAACAAAGCACTGTGTGTGCATATCTGTGTCTCTGTGTGTGCACACTGTATGCAGGTCTGCACGGGGCAGGAGTTCAACAGGTGGTAGCTCTTTACTCACTACCAGTGGTTCCCAACCTTCATAATGCTCTGGCTCTTTAACACTGTTCCTCGTGTTATGATGACCCTCAGCTATCTAATTATTTCGGTGTACTTCATAACTGTAATTTTGCTGCTGCTGTGAATTGTAATGTAAATATCTGATACGCAGGATATCTGGTATATGACCCCCAAAGGGGTCACAACACATAGATTGAGAAAAATTTCTCTACACTTTACTTTCTGAGATGGGGTCGTCACTCAAAGAAAACTTTATCTAAACAGCCTGGCCATCAAGCCTTAGGGATTCTCCTATCTCTGCTGGGAATTACAGGAATACAGCCACTCCTGCTTCATTTGGTTTTCAGAGATGCAGGGAACCAAACTCCAGTCCTTACGTTTGCACAATTTACTGACTGAAATATCCAGCCAGCTCCAGCAAAGGAAACCAAACCAAAACTTTTTAAAACTGTCTTATGTCGCTATGAGAAAATATCTGACCAAAACAACTTGAAGAAGTGTCGGTTTTGACTTGCAGTTTGAAGGCGCAATCGCCTGAGGTGGAGAAGACACTGTGGCAAGAAATGGTGCCGGCTTCCACACTCAGGAAGCAGAGAGCTGAGCTCTGAGCTCCGGCCGCTCTCTCCTGGATCCCATCCAGGACCTGAGCATGGTATGGAGCCACCACACTCAGGGTCGGTTTTCCTACCTCAATTCAGTCAAGAAACTTCCTCACAGACCTGACCAGAGGTGTGCTTTCTAGGTGAGCCGAGATCTTGTTAATTAAGATTAGAATTTCATATAAACATGCTCTGAAAAAGTAATTCTTGTATTTTTTTTAGCTTTTCTACATAGCAACTTTTTCTACAAATACCTCTTTTATTCAAATACATATATATGATATGAATAATATAAAGTAAAAGAAATGGAATATATATAAGATATATACATATATTTTATGAGACATAACTCCCACTCAAGAACATAATAAAATAAATGGAATATATATGTATATACACACACATATCCTATATATATTCCATGTATGATATATATATATCATATATATATGTATCATATATATATTTCATTTATTTTATTTATTATTTCCTTTGGTGGGAATTCTGTGTCATAAATTCACATGAAATACTTTTTATGCTTTCTACTATTAATCTGTCTTATATCAATTAAATTCTCAGTGCTAGTTCTCTTCCACAAATCCTAAGAAAGTAGAGAAAATTTCTTTTTGCTTTTTCAACAAGGTGTTCATCTTCTATTCTGGATTTCCCCATATGGTTCTAGTTTTCTAACAAAAAGTCATAAAGACAACTAACTTACTGGAAAGGTTTTAACATATTATATTCTTTATAATTTTCTCTTTACTCATCTCTTAGAAATAACATCTTCTTCATGTGTTCTAGATAAAGCTGGCTTCCAGTTGGGCTTTAGGGATCAGCCTGAGTTCAAGCCTAGGAGAAGTGGCATAGACCCACTCCAATGGACATATTGATTGGTTCAAGATGACCATGAGACTAAAGGAGAATGAATAAAAATGCAGAATTTTGTTCAACCATTATGGAAGAGATATGCTTTTCTTATAAATATGAATGGAGAAATGAGAAAGGTCTAGACCTAGAGTGATCACATTGAAACCACAAGAGTTTGCTGGAGTGTGAAAAATAGGCATGATATAAAGAAAAAAGAGAAATAGAAACACACACACACACACACACACACACACACACACACACACAAACTGTCTGTGGTAATGGTGGGGGGATGCTGACCTACCAGGAAAAAGGGCAGATAAAGAAAGAAAGAGAAAGAAGGGGAGAGGATGAAAATCAGGGGAGCCATCTCCATACAAGTCCTAGCTAAGGCCCACATGATACTGAATGCAACATAACACCTTTTTCTGACCCAAGTCAACCAATCTCATTGCCTAATCTAGCCAGAAAGGGTCATTTTTTCCCATGACTTTCTGTTGGAATGACTAATTTATTAACAGGGCAGATAATGGAAGCCGGAGCAATAGCTGGTGATCTCATGTTTACCCCTACCCTCCCACTCCAAGAGCATTGTTCTATCCTTTGTTGCTAGACGGACAGGAGAGTTGGTTCCTAAGGAGCCCTCAGCCAAAAGCATGTAAGCCATCTGCTCAAGTCATGAGTGACTTGTCACTGAACTTCAGCGGTGGAGCCTCCTGGAAAACAGATCCATTCTCACCAGTGGGTATTTATATAATTAGGGTCAATTACAATTTAGAATTTCTAGGGCATGGGGCTAAATTACAGTGACATTTAAAAGCTCTGCTAAATTTTCCCATTTATCTAGAAGATTTCTGGAGTAACTACGTTGTAATTAAGTAATCTTCTTCTCGTTTGTATTACGATTTTCTTCTTCAGGCTTGGCAATTACCCACCACTCCAGGACACCTTCTTTGAGACGTGTGGGGAGGGGAAGACCGCCCAGACTTAGATGGATGCTGACACCAGGTTTTGCAGCCTGCTGAGCATTGAATTTGAATGTGTAAAGCAACTAAGTAAGTTGCTCCGACACAATTCTTTCAAAGCTCCCACACCCTTCCCCAAATCTGGAGCCTAGTAAAAAAAATTAAGTTTTCTGAGGGAGTAATCAAAACCTAAACAGGTCACGCTGTGATTGTTCAAAGTTCTTTACAAAAGTGATAGAAATTTTAATCAGTCCCTGGGACATGGCGAATAAAACTCTATAACTTGTTTGTGCTTTTTTTTTTTTTTTTCTATGTGGCTCACTCACATACATTTTATGAGGCCATACCTTTTGAGCTTCACTTAATATAGAGAAAAGAAAGTTTTCATTGTTGGTTAATTAAGGCTAAAGTTAATTAAGCTTATCTACTCACATTCACTTCCACAAAGATGGTGCCATACCTTATAAAGGAAACAAAGACAAAAAGCAAAGGACCTGGGAACTTCACATCCGTACTCCTAACACAGGCCAGACCAGCCTTTGACAGTATCATGCAATGACCTAGCTTTTTCTGCAGGAGTCATAACTACAATGGTTGTTACCAATCACCAGCATGAATGAAAACTTACTCCATGCAAGCACCCAACCACTGAAAACACTGCCTATTGCCTACTCCATCTGAAAAAGACAAATAGCAAGCATGTAGCACATACTCATAATGACAGCATCTGGGAGGCTGGGCCAGAAACTATACACATTAGAAGCAAAGCGAGGCCACCCAGCAAATGCAAGATAATTTAGGAAGACTTCCAAAAAATAAATTGTAAAAAAAAAAAATATTTGGTTTTCTGAGTATGAGGAACATACCCTTAATCCCAACACTTGAAAGGCAGAGGTAGGCAAATCTTTTTGAGTTCAGGTCCAGCCAAATCTACATAGAAATCTCTAGGGCAGGTACGGGTACCCAATGAGAACCTATCCCAATAAAATAAAATAGTTTATTGTGTATCATTAGTCACTTCGAGGGTAAAAGAATATATCCTTCCAATCCAAAGTTTACATTTTGTGTTATACTTTATCTGAAGAAACATGCCATACAGGTAGCTATATCAGTTTTGAGCTCATAACACAGCATAATTTGCATAACCCACATGTGTTAGTATTTGGGCAGCCTGCTTCTGGGTTGCCTAGTAACCTATGAGGTCATCAGGTGTCGCCTGCCAGGTCGAAGCACCTGGCACAGGTGCTGTTCAGCTGCAGAGAAGCTATAAAAGGACCAACCAGTTGCTTTGACTCTCTCTTGCTCTTGCACTCTCTTGCTCTCTCCTGCTCTTCCCCCTTTCTCCATCGGGGGTGGTCTCTCCCCTTATCAAGTCTCACTCTCTCTCTCCATCCAATAAAAATCTTTCACATAATATCTGTTGTATGCCTCATCATTTCCATATGTGCATCTGAAACCACCTTTTGTTCAGCAGAGGCATTTCTTTCTAGAGAAAGTCTCAATGATCTCACCTCTGTCCAGCTTCAGGGTCAATATCTGAACCATTTCTGCCACATGGCACACATCTTCTTTGCCTTACTCTTTCTGCCTACTAAAATCTGGGTTGGATTCCAAAGCCCTGCTGCTTCTTCCTCTCAAAAGTACTGCACTGCTGTGGTATTGCAAGATACCACAACACAGTAAAATGGGATACTGTTGATGCCATTTTGTTGTATACTACACACTGATCCTGATCCTGAGGTGATTCCAGAACTGCCAGCATTCCTACAAAATATGCCAAAGGGAACCAACTAGAATCAACAGAGCAGAATTTCATTCATGAATAATGAATGTGCCAGGTCTTTATTTCCATGGGATCTAATTCACTCATCAGCTATATGGCAAAAAAAAAAAAAAAAAAAAAAAAAAAAAAATTGAACAGAAGCATATTAATACGTTCCCTAAATTAGTTTTTCAGTAGTTCTTGTGGGTAAGGTACTGTGTTAGACACTAGATGCAATGCGGTGATGAACCAAACCATAGGAAACTATTTTTATACAAATAGCCAAAATGAAGGCGATACCTTAATGTGGGGATTAAAAGATGGATGTGTTCATTTCTGACTCCTAAGCACCCCTCTTCTTCTTTACAAGTTCATATATGATGACATTTTGAAGTTTCCTTCAAGTAGAAATTAAACAATTATTGGTATCCTCATTTCAGAAGCCGTAACTATCTCTCAGGAATGGTATGGGCAGGTAGAAGCCAGAGACTGTGGCCTCATGAGGTAGCCAGTCTACTAAGTGACTACAAGCATAGAAAGGAAAGGGGAGTAAGTGTATCTCTTTTTAAATGTCCATTCTAAATGCAAGTTCACAATAAAAAAGTCTATGGCCAGAAAGGCTGATTACGAGACACACAAACTTGGTTAGTAATGAAGTCCATCATGGGCATATCATGTCAGAGAGGAAGATGGCATGGGACTCTGAATACCTACTTTAGACTGGAGGAAGTGTGTAGCTGACAGATTTCAGCCTGCTTCTGCTTGTTAAGAGCTGTTTTGAACAAGCATGTGGAATTATGTTCAAGGAGACAAAGGTTATTATTTTTCATATTCAGAGTTGTGATTAGTTGCAATAATCTCCAAAAATATGCCACTTAAGTGTATGATGGTAATTACTACTAGAGACTCAAAATTGCAAATGGTGTGAGGAAAACATAAATAAGAGTAGAACACAGAGACTCCTTTCTCTCTGATTCACAGTTGCCGACTCGGTCATACAGCTCCCTAATTCTGTGAACCCCCCAGGACACAGACAGGGGGTTCTTATCTCTACGCTATCCCAGGCTAACTGTCTAGCATGCAGTGTGTACCTACAATGAAAGAAAGAAGTCAGAAGCTCTCCCTGAAAATTCATACTGTGCTAAAAGTACTCATAGTGGCCAGTGTGTCCTTTCTCAAAGCATCTACATAATACCCAGCCAAATAAAATACCTGGACAAAATTCCCTTTCCTACAACCGGTATGGAATCTGTGATAGTCACCAATGCTGAAAGATGTTCCAATCATATGAATCCCCACACTCTCTAAAATTCCACTGACACTACTGTGATCTCAAATATTTCTTTACTTTCTAACGCATTTAAAAATTTTAAAAAAGTCTGAAATCACAGTAGGTTATGAGACAGAACAATGCAAGCATGAATAGCTTTCAATCAATGTTGAGTATTTGCAACATATAATTTTTCTCCACACCATATACACACCACCCACACACATCATAACATACATACACACACACACACACACACACACACACACACACACACACACACACA
>NW_026585742.1:2231567-2241028 GCF_907164565.1 Psammomys obesus
ACACACACACACACACACACACACACACACACACACACACACACACACCTGCTATAATCATTTTAACATTTGCCATCCTTGTTTTGGCAGGATGGCTAACCCCCTCCAGAAAACAGGATGCGAATCCCATAGAGTGATAACTCACATTTGTGGGAAGCAAATTCAGTGTCTTAAGTTAGGAAAAAAACAACAACAAAAAAAAAACCCAAAAAACTCCATAAAGTAGAAATTCCACAATGCATTGGACACTAGAAGAAAGTCACAGGGCAAAGACCCTCAAGAATCATGGCTTGGTGGAACAGACAATGAAGAAACAATGAACATTGTTAAGTGGCCTTCTGAACAAAAAGATGTCCTTCCAGGCTGACATGGAATATATCAATAACGCAGTAGAGAAAACACGCTGTCACAAGAATCCCTGGCCTAGGTTTAAATGCCAAATGTACTAGATTAGAAGAGCAAACAAACAAAATGAAACGCTGAAAGCAGATCCATGCCACTGTAACAGAGTACGACTGAACTGTCTGAAAAGTCACTTCGAGTGATATGTAATAAGAACATACTCAAATAGCATAAATTTCAATTAGTTAGGTTTCGAGAAGAGTCATGTGGTATTTGGACTTGGACGTGAAATCAATATTGGCCTTATGGATACTTCCCATGTTCTGCAGACCTCCACTCCAGTCTACTCCTCTCCCCTCAAGAATCAATATGAAAACCTTCTATCAGCCAGAAAAAGACAGTAATGTCTAAGTGGAAACAGGAATCCGAAATTACAGTTGTAAATGTCGAAAGCCTGTAGTGTGTGGATTTTCTTGATGAGATATTTGATGTGACTTCTCATTATTCTTAGGGCCGTCCTCGTGAGCACATAACAAGGGTGGTTTAAAGGCCTAAGTACCACAAATTAGATTTTCTTTAAGAATTGCGTCCTTGACATCTTTTTTCATTATCTGAAAAGAATGAAACAGATTTTTTTAGTTAATTAGTGCTAAGGCATGTATTTTGCATTAGCTTTAAGTTTACCAAAATGGCTTTAAAAACTTGAACAGATGGCCGAATTATAATAATTTTTCCTTGTGATTTAGATTAGGAATAAAGTGTCCTGAGAATTCTCCTGTCTAACTTTTCCATAATGTTAATGCATCTAATAACTAGGATAGATTTGTTTTCTTCTTGCCAATGTGTAAACAACTCCAATTCCCCTTTAAATGAGTGTAATGAGATGTGGGAACACATTTCTCTATCTCAGGGTAAGGGGATTTTCCAGGATGGAAGCATCAAAACACAGAGCTAGCTCCATGCTTTGGAACAGACACTGGGCTAAAGCAGTGGTTGCCAGACAGATGCCCACAGGGCCTGGCAGGGGTGTGAGTGGGTAAAGTGGATACCTTCCCAGCATGACAGGCATCACATTGAGCTTTGGTCAGCAGGAAGAGCAGTCATAGTTCGGAGGTGGAAGACTTGGCCTCTCACCAGCTGATTTCCAGGCATGCTTTGCAGACTCCATGCAGTCAGAAAGCCTAACTTTCAAAGTTAATTGCCAACTGAAATTTTGTTTGTGAAATCTACAAATTAAAATTTGTCAGGTACTTTTTTTTAGGTTTTATATCACATCAATATATTTATTTATTTTTAAATGTATTTTTATTTATTACAATTTATTCACTTTGTTTCCCAGCTGTAACCCCTCCCTCTTGTCCTCCCATCCTCCTCCCACAGTCCACTCCTCCCCTTCCATCTGACCCTAGTTTATCAGGTCTCATCAGGACTGGCTGCACTGTCTTCCTCTGTGGCCTGGTAAAGCTGGTCCCCCTTCAGGGGGAGGTGATCAAAGAGCCAGCCACTGAGTTCATGTCAGAGTCAGCCCCTGCTCCTGTTACTAGGGAACCCACTTGGACACTGGGCTGCTAAGGGTTACATCTGTGCAAGGATTCTAGGTTATCTCCATGAATGGTCCTTGGTTGGAGCATGAGTCTCAGGAAAGACCCCTAGGCCCAGATTTTTTGGTTCTGTTGCTCCAAACAGAACCAAATCAAGCAGTCCAATTAAAAAACGGGGTACAGAGTTAAACAGAGAATTCTCAATAGAGGAATACTGAATGACAGAGAAACACTTAAAGAAATGCTAACGTCCTTAGTCATCAGGGAAATGCAAAGCAAAACAACCCTGAGATTTCACCTTACACCCATCAGAATGGCTAAGATCAAAAACTCAAGTGACAACACATGCTGGAGAGGATGTGGAGAAAGGGGAACCCTCCTCCTTTGCTGGTGGAAATGTAAACTTGTACAAACAATTTGGAAATCAATCTGGAGCTTTCTCAGACAATTAGCAATAGTGCTACCTCAAGATCCAGCTATGTCAGCTACTTTTATATTTAAAAAAGAAGAAAAAATAGGTACTGAAACCCAAAAAATCAACGTGTAGTCTACAGCTGACCATTAAACACTGGTCTGCAACTGACATAGATCTGTAAAGGAGCCATGAAGCCCGGGTTGGTTTATTTCACTTTTATCTCTGAGATGATTCATCCTTGGAATAAAAACACATTACCTCATCAAAGGAGTGCTCCCCTAACTCATGGCTTCTGAGGGAAAATCTGCCACCTGTGTGGAACAATCTTAAGCATTAAGCTTGCCAGTGCATGCTCCTTTCCATGGTCTTCCTGGCTCAGATTCTCCAGAGGCCTCCAAAATGTCCATCTCAGGCCTCCACAAAGTCAGTTATTAAAAAGCCAGGTGGTGGTGGTGTGTCCCTGTGAGCTCTGGTCTACGAAGTGTGTTCCAGGACATCCGTGACTACACAAAGAAGCCATGTCTCAGATGTGATAGATGATGATGATGATGAAGTGAGTCCTGCACACTCTCAGAACTGATGCTTTTCTTTTAAAGCTTTCTTTTGCTTTGAGTTGGGAGCGGCACTGAGCACCTTGTGCCCTGTGGTTTTGATATCAACACCAAGCTCTCTAAATGCCTCTTGATCACACAAAATGTACTTTTCTTTCTCGAACCTTCTTTTGAGGACTTCCAACCTCTTTGAACTCAATCATAATTCCCATTGTCTTTAAGCTACCTAATTTGGGGCATTTTGTGTTAGAAGTAGTCCACATTGACCAAAATGATATGAAAATGTGTTTTGCCTTCACAACACTGAAGACAGGTTTTACTATTATGTCGCTTTGTTTGTTTGTTTTCGATGAGCAAACTGAGGCTGGAAGAAGTCAAGCAACAGGTGTGGAGCCACAGAATGGAAAGACCCAGGATCGCGCAGCTACCAAGCATATCACCACTGCCTCTTCTTCTTTCCCATGTTCCACTGATGGGAACCAATTGATCACTTTGATCCTTCTATTTGGGTGCAGTAACTTTCTCCTGGCTGTCTTTCAGAGATAACAACCCCTCTGGACATTGCCTTTTCTGATGAAACCATTCATGGCTCTCCAACTGTTCTCAATATTTCTAGTTTCACCCTTTGATTCAAGCTTCCACCTTCTTGAGATTGCACTAACATATCACTCTTAGCTGGCCTAGACACACTCAAAATAAGAAAGCGCTACCTTTCAGGCATTTTGTAATTCTATAATTATAGGTCACTGATCGTAGTGAGGAACCTTGGGCACACAAATTGCTTCCTGTTTGTGAGAAGCTTGATTAGCTTCCTCCCATGCAGCTACAGCAAAGCAGCTTCATTATTTCTAGCCTGTAATCATGTCTGTAGTTTGAATTTTCTCCTATCAGCTATAACCTCCCTGATCTCCTTTAGAATCAAACAATTTTAACATGAGTGGGTTTGTAAATCTACAGAAGTCATAACTTTACCTACTACTAAAAAGTATGATTTCACATGCTCATCTAATAGTCCTTGCTCCAAAGTCTCTGATGGATATCTTGCTATTTAAGTATATCAAGAACCTTCACCCAGCATTTCAATCCTAGTTAGGACCTACTGTGCCCTAGTCTTTCCCACCCTAGACTGTAAGGTAAACCTCATGAACCCAGGTCACAGATTTCTTCCCTCTTTCTTCCTTGCCTCTACCTAGATTGTGGTTTTCCCCCATAACTTGTTGAGCGCCAATCCTTTTATTCTGTCCCGAGGTTAAATTCATACCTCTACTAAAAGACCTGGACAAGTGCCAGGGTGCCCTGAATACTTCTTTACTTCTCACAAAGTGTTCTTGGGTTAATTTCTAAATTGAAAATTAACAAATAATTGAGTTTGTTGTTCAGTATTTTCTGTTCAAATAAATATATACATTAATTTGTTCCAGTAAAGTGACTCCTTTACTTTCTGCATGTCCCTTACAACAAACATCACATTGCACACCTTTTTGTTTTGTTTGCTTTTCTTTTTGAGACAGGGTTTCCCTGTGTAGCCTTAGTTGTCCTAGACTGGCTTTTTAGACTAGGCTGGCCTCAAAGTCACAGACATCTGCCTACTTCTGCCTCCTGAGTGCTGGGATTAAAGGAACATGCCACCACCGCCTGCCTCATGTTGTATATCTTAGACACATAAAAATCCTGTAATGAAAACAGTAGGGCTGGGGAGATGGCTCATCATGCAAAGTTGTTGGTTTGCAGGTATGAGGACTTGAATGGATTCCCCAAGACCCACGTAAAACAAAGCCGAGCACGGTCACCCCAGCAGTGGAGAGGAAGAGACAAATGATCCCTACGGATTGATGACTAGACATCCTAGTGTAACCAGTGAGTGTCAGTCCACAGAAATATATTCTCTCAAACAAAAACTAGGTAGCACCTGAGGAATGACTCCTGAGGTTGTCCTCTCGCCGCCCCACACTGGCACCTAAGTGTACTCACCCATGCCCATCCCCTCACCTATAATTAAAGCAAAGGATGAGGACCAGGCTTGTGACTTTCTTTAATTTGATATCAGACATACCCCATAACCCTATGTGCATAGCTCAGTTTAATCTTTATAACATTACCAAGAAATGAGTGAAAACCACTTTCTCCTTTCCAGATTGGAAAACTGAGTTTTAGAGAGTTAAGTCAAGTCCAAGTACTCAAGCAACTATCAAGACAAAAATAACACCTCTGCAGGATCTTTTCATTTGTTTTTTTTTCCACTTGTTCAGGCCAAGCTTGGTTCTCACCTGGTGACCTCACTTTATAACCTCTGTTGCTTCTCCCACAATGGGATCCCAGTCCTCTCATTTGTCAAGTGACAAGGATGAAACCAATTCCTGCCAGGGTCCTTTGTAGTTTATACTCTTAGTTTACAAAAATCTTCATGTGGAACATAGGTAAAGTGGGGATACTGGATTTCCCCCGAGTCTGACAGGTTGTGTACCTTGCTCTCCAGCCTCTCCTCCATATTTTAAATTGATGTCTACTATCTAAACATGCTTATGGGGTGCAACGTTGTCATTATACATGTATACAGTGTATACCGTGTGCATCAGGCAGTTGGTACTTCTGTGGATCGAAATGCTATCTGTCACAGGTGTTTGCAGCCTTCAAACTCTACTGCTCCTTTTACAGTGAAATGCATAACTAATGGTGGTACACAGTAGCTCACCACTGTACTATAAAACACCAGAAGCACATCCCTAATGGAGATGTTCTGCTACCCACCAACCACATTCTTTCTGTCCCTACCTCCCTCACCTTCCATTCTGTTCTGACCTTATTTAAGCTTTGATGTATTTTAAGTTCACGCCTCTCAAACTTCTGCATGGAAAGAACATAGGCAAAGAGAGCTACCGTCTACCTGTGAAGGGGGGAAGCAATGGCCGAAGGAAGGAGAGAGCTGCACCGTGATAAGCTGTAAATGTCCGCAGGCCTCGGTGTTACCTCAAAAATATCTGCGGATTTTATATTCACATACTATATCAGCATGGGCCTCATGAAAAATACTACCTCTACTGCTAGTAGTATAGAAACATGAACGTTCTAGGAAGGTGATTTACCTAACTTGTGGCTGTGCATACAAGTTAGGTAAGTGGGTCCTATGTGACAGTGTGTACTTTCCCTAGGCACTTTAAATGCTTAAAGCAGGTGTGGTTAGAGGCTCTCCCCTAGAGCTGCTGGCCCCTGTGATGTGGGCCTGGGAGAGCTAGCAGGAAAATGGAGGAGCAGAAACTAGAGTTTCCACAGCTGGGTTTCTGTTCATAGAGGAATAGGCTGTTATCCAGAGGGGTCACCGAGATTTTTTTTTTTAATTTTTTATTTTCTTTTGGTGGGGAGATTACAAGGGGAGAGGGCAAATATGGAAGGACTGGGAAATAAGTGGGATCAGGGTCTGTGACATAAAATTCCCAAAGAATCAATAACAATTGTGTTTTAAAAAAAATCCCCCTATACCCTTCCATGACACCAAGATGCCTCTGCATACCTAAAACCTCGCGCACTGCCCTTTACTTTAACATGTTCTACACTGAGTGTCTTTCCTTCTGCAAAGGTCTAAATAAATCTATCGTCATCGCTCAATGACATATGGTATTCTGAAAAGCATGCTGTGAGTGGTCCATGATTTAGATGATGTTTCTCAAGACCATACTGTGAGATGTTACATGCCAACAGTGGTGTGAGAGAAACAGGAGGGGGAAAAAATCTTCTTTTTAAACACAGCCATGCTCATGGCTCAAGTCACTGTAACAGGAGACAGGTGAGCAAGAGAAAAGCAGTCACAGTTTTAAGACTTTTAGGAATCACAGGATCCTTCATTAAAAACAAAACAAAACAAAACAAAACAAAACAAAAACAGTGGAGTATGAAGCTGGGTGCAATGGCACATGCCTGTAATCCCAGCCCTCTGGGAGGCAAGTGTGATCAGATCGCTATGGCTATCGTTCAAGGCTCGCCTGCTCTACAGGGTGAGTCCAGGACAGCCAAGGCTACACTGAAAAACCCCGTCCTGAAAACAAAGCAAAACAACAACAACAGAGAAGTGGAGTATGGAAGAAGCCAGGGCACCTGTGCAGATATGAACACTAAAGAGAAAGGGACAGCCACCACGGAGCTACAGAGTATGATGTAATGCAACAGGAGGGGACTGAGGAGAGCCTCTGTGGGTCCCTCCCCTGAGGGCCGCAAGGTACCTATGAATGAGGAGCTGATGCCCTCCTTCAAAAGGTGCAGAGGTGTCAGTATGACCTCTTTCTTCTGCTTCTTCCTAAAACATTAGAGTGTTGTATTTTAGGATTCTGTGCCCTGAACTACACCATCAGGGGAAAAATTGCAAACTTGATATATTTCTGAAAGGTATGTTTTTTTTCCACTACCATTTAAGAGTGACCATCAAGGTCACAGTTGTAGGAACCCAGAGGGAATTACTGGCACTGGGAAATGCTGCTGAAAATGGAGGCAACTGAAACAGGACGGAGCGAGAGGGGACCCTCTCCATCACCTGCCAAAACCCAGAACTCCTGGGCCCGGGAGCTACTCCCCAGTATTCTTCAATATGCCAGGGCGTAGCAGAGGGGCTAAGCACTGCACTTACAACTGGAGCAAGGAAAAGCTACAGCATCTTCAGTAAAGCTTTGAGATGCAAACTTAGACAAGATGATAAAGATTAAGCTGCATGGTGGCAGGCTGTCTAGGGAAGGCTTTGTGTCTACTACAATACCTCAGATTTTCCTGAACACACAAGAGGAAGAGTTGAAGGAATACCTAAAAACAGGCAGAAACCAGGGCAATAACTGACACTTATTACTTTACTAAATCCTTATCTCAACTTCAGGAGCTAAGTGCAGTGATTATCTCATTACTGTAGAAAGAACACAGCCTCAGAGAGGTTAATGAATTTTCCCACATTCTTGTAAGTATCTAGGCTGCCTAACTCAAATCCATTGCACAATAGTATCTTTCCAAGGACTATGCTGTAAGTCTAGAGCCCTTGGTGTGAACTGGAATCTTGGCTGAGAAGGAAGAGTAAAATTAATAAAGGGTCAGACTTCTTTGTCAAGGCTGCTTAAATCCCAAGGCAGTAAGAAAATGGGACAGACTTTGAGGGGGTTAAAATAAAAGGCTTGGTTCTAGCAATGGACACACTTACCCTTGGCAGACTAAACAATGGTGTGCTCACCTGCAATCCTGGCACTCGGGAGGCAAAAAGATCATGAGTGTGAGACCAGCCTGAGCCACACAGCGGAGACACATCTGTAAATGGAGGAGTTCATAGGAGAAAGGATGCCCTAGGCCTCCAACCAGACTCTCCCAATTCCTCGGTCACCACATGAAAGGAATGCAATCTTCAGAACATTTTTAAACATCTGAGAATACTCAAGCTTTGATTTGGTGTGCACCTGATTACTACATTTTACTGGGTGGGTGGGAGGGGGCTAATGTTCTTGTACGCACCTAGCAAAAGCACCTCCCAACTCTGAGGGACTCTGAGGGTAGAGAGGCTGGTTCACACTTCAGGGTGTGCCAATTAAATATGATGACTACTGCAAACTAGCAGGGAGCACAGTAAGATATTTTAAGACTCCAGTTACTGGATTATTGCCACCGCAGGAGACTTTCCTCTCCCCTAAAAAAAAAATAACACTGGTGCCAAGGGAAACGTGTTAAGAAACTCAAGAGTATTAACTATTAGTGAGCTCAGAAGTTTTGACAAATGAAACTGAAAGGAAGATGAAATGACTTCAATGTTTTTGCAAACAAACACTTTCATAATCTTGATGGATTCTAATGCTTATTCATCCTAGAAGCTTTTGCATGTGGTGACAGAGGAGAAAGGGGAACAAAAGACATACACATACCTCATTTCCTGTCAAGTCTATAACACCAGGGTAAAAACATACTCATGAAGGGTAGAGTAAACCAAACACAAGACAGACCATAGCCAGTTCCTGCTTAGTAAGCTCTCGCTCCCCAAACGCAGGTATCTCTGAGGAACTCTGTTGTTTTCAAGAGTGAAAAAGGAGCAAACTTCAAGCCACAGTGAAAGGCCGTGTGCCTCAAGTCAGTCTCTCCCATATAGAACTAAACAGCATGGCAAATTAAATAAAAGAGAAATCTACCAGCAGGCTGACTTCCTTAACACACCAGCTTAGTCAATACGCTATTGGTGGTATTGGACACACAGCACCCAAAAATAAAGCGTCTTGGGATTTAGGCAACAGCAGAAGAAAAAAGAAGCCTGGCCTTCAGCCCTTCTCGCAGAAAGCACACCGCGAGAGATGTTCCTCTGCAGTAAGTCACAATGCCCCCTCTAGAGTCAGACTCACTTAACCAAGGTTTGAGAATGCTCTTCTGCCTGCGGACACTGAAGCCTGGAAGAACAGGCCAGCACTCCCTGTTAACATCCTCCTTTGCTGCCACAGGATCAGACCCTTACATCTCCAATTCCATTTCTTCTCAACCATGCATTTCATCACACTGACTACAGTAGAAAGCCCTTTATAGTTTCTCAGGCCTTTGTTTCTCAAGCCTCCTATATCATATACAGTTTACATTAAGTATATTTCCACACTCTGCCTTATTAATCTGATT
>NW_026585742.1:2241038-2340924 GCF_907164565.1 Psammomys obesus
CAGTTTACATTAAGTATATTTCCACACTCTGCCTTATTAATCTGATTAAGTCTGTATAAGGTATGAATTGAGAGAAAGGTTAGAAATCAGTTCTTCCTTATCTTAATCACGTTAGACCCAAAACATATCAAATAATAATTTTTTAAGTTAAGAAAACCACTTTCACACAAATATAAAGTATCAAAATTTAACTTTTTAATGAGGGAGCCAGCAGGGTGGTAATCTAGGTTTAAGAGAATGGCTCTAAGACCAAGTAAGCATTGAAGTCATTGAAGATTCCTGAACCCTGCCTTCAAGTAAGAAAGTTACTATTTAGAAACATCAAAAGGCAAGCCCCGACAAGGTAATTCTGACTATCTCTTCACCTACCCGTTAGAATTCTGCTACGTAGCTGACTGAGAAGAACCCCTCTCCACTGAGAGGCAGACGAGACTCTCACCCCACTCAGAACCCTCCTATCTTCAGACCACACGTTCCTAGTCACCTTAACAGGGCCCAACAGACACCAACTCCTGGACCCTCTCAGAATCCCTATGCCCTTGGCTAGTTCTGAGCCACACTCTTTGCTGACCTAATCCCTTTAGAACTCACTAATTCCCTTTCCTTGTCCAGTTAATAGACACCAGAATTCTTTGTAACTATGAAACTAGATGGACTCAGAGATAAATATTTCCTGCTTGGTTAACTGATGGAAGTATTTTCTGACTTTAAGACAAACCCCGGTACAATCAACCCCTAAAGTTGGGACTGTTATGTCTTCTGGATGAACTGTCTTTTTTATCATTATAAAATGACCCCTATGCATCTTTCTGCCAAAGAAGATTTTAATTGGTTTCATTTTCTAATTCATGAAGTGAGCACTAAGTCTGGGGTGACTGCTGTGCTGAAGTGCATGTGCCTAACATGTGAAAGGCTACTCAGACTGCAACAAAAACAACAAACAAAAACAATACTGGAATGAAGAACATCTCCCTTCTTACAAAGGAAGAAATGTTCTAATGTGCTGGACTTAAGAGACTTGGTTTTCCAGAAAAAGAGAACAGTGACAAGGACAGAAAGGAGATCAGGCATTTGAGAAGTTTCTCTTCCTCCAGGCAAGGACAGTGCAACAGAATAACAGCAAGAAAACCTTCTGGTTAGTATTACCTCCTGTTAGGTCACCTCCCACCCTGTCTTATTAGAAACAGCTTACTTTCTCCTACAATGTATCTTGATCACAGCTTCCCCTCCCTCTGTTCCTCACAGTGCCTTCCTACCTCCCCTTCCCGAGGGATCCATTCCTTTTCTGTCTCATTAGAAAAGAACGGGCTTCTAAGAGATAACAACAAAATAAAATATAATAAGGGAAAACAAAACCCATCACATTGAAGTTGGACAAGGAAAACCAACAGAAGAAAAAGAGCCCAAGAGAAGGTACAAGATTCAGAAACACACCTTTTCACACACCCAGGAGTCCCATAAAAATACTAAACTGAAAGCTATAATGTATTTGCAGAGGACCTGGTACAAACTCTTACAGTCATTGTGCTTGCTGCTTTGTGTCTTTTCGAGTGCATATGAGATTTGCTCAGTTGATTTAGAGGGCCTTGTTCTCCTCATGTCCTCCACCCTCTCTGGCTCTTACACTTTTCTGCCTCATCTTCTACAGCATTCACTGTCACTTCCTTCTTGACATAAAATCAGAGGGATTTTATCACACTAATTTAAGTGTTGTTAGACAATTTGTTTCTCATTTCTCTGGATTTCTTGGAAAGGTAGAGAATCAATGTTTTGAACTCTAGCATGGGTGACTGTTTTGGTGTGTGTGTGTGTGTGTGTGTGTGTGTACAAGGACAACACAAAACACATATGGAGTCAAGAACAACTTGCAGGAGTTACTTCTATCCTTTTACCTTGTAGGTCCTGGGTATCACATTTGGGTAATCATTCATGTTGACAGCAAGCAACTGTATTCCCTTACTCACATCCTGATGGTCCTCCATTTTGATTTTGTTCTGGCCTTAGTTCCAATAAATGCCTCTTATAACTTTTATTTAACACTAGTATGATGTCTTTGTCAGATCAAACTGTAAGACCTGGCTAGTTATAAAATTTCTATGAAGCCACAAAGGACTTAGGATGACCAAAACAATATTGAAAAAAAATAAGCAAGAGCTTAAGTTATGTACCTTTTTTTTTTAAAAAAAAAAAAAATTGAGACAAGGTTTCTTTTATAACAGCGCCCTGGCTGTCCTGGACTAGCTTCATAGACCAGGCTGGTCTCAAACTCACAGAGAGCCACCTTCCTCTGCCTCTGGAATGCTGGGCTTAAAGGCATGTGCAACCACACCCAGCATGTACCATTTATTTTCATAATACTAAAAACTAAAACTAAAGTTGAAGCCCATTAAAATATTAAATTGTATAAGACTGGGTCTCTGGCTGAGCTGGTAAACTGCTTGCTGCCAAAGCATGAGAACATGAGGATGGACAACCAGTATCTACCCAGAGTTGGACATGGCATCATTGATTATGGCAACTCTTAGAAAAGAAAACATTTAACTGGAGGCTTGCTTACAGTTTTAGAGAGTTAGTCTAAGATCATTAAAGTAAAAATCAGTATGATGCTGGAGAAGGAGGTGAGATATTTACATCCTGATCAGTGGCAGCAAACAGAAAGAGGGAGGGAGGGAGGGAGGGAGAGAGAGAGAGAGAGAGAGAGAGAGAGGGAGAGACTAGACCTGGCATAGACTTTTAAAACTTTCAATTTCCATCTCCAGTGACACACTTCCTCCAAAAAGGCCACACCTATTAATCCTTCCCAAACAGTGTCATTAACTGGGGATCTACCATTCAGATATATGAGCCTATGGAGGTCATTCTTATTCAAACCACACACTCTGTGACTTTGCTATGTATCAAGAAGTTACAGACAGTGTTTTCTGGATATGTTCATACATTCTTTTCTTTGTCTTCTATTCACCAAAGCTCCTCTTAGACTGTCTTTCTTAGCACATCAATTTTGAGCTAGATGATCCTGTATCTATGTATCTATGAACCCTTATCTCTCAATTGTAATTCCCTGGACCCCAATATATATGTGTGTATGAGTGTGTATGTCCATGTGCATGTGTGTATGCATTTGTGTTTTGTTTTGTTGATGATGGTTTGTATATTTTATTTTAAAATGAGGGACATTTTAGATTTATTATGAAAACTTTTCCAATTTTTCTAAGTTTTTTTTTTAATCATTTGATCTGTGAAACTAAATGTATGTCCCTAGGTGTTTGGCTAAGAATAACATCAATATAATATGTGCCACTGCCTTCCACTGTATGCATCAAAATAAGAGAGACACATAATAGCGATGCATCCAAAGAGGATTCCTTCCATCTGGGTGTCCATTTGGCCTTACTTTGCCATCCCTAAACACATGGGAGAAAATGCTCTCAGAGGACTTCCCCGTAGGGAGTGACATCCTGGTAGGAAAAGATAATGCTTTCATATTCAGAGGGCAATGCAGCAAAATCAGAACCGGGATAGGCAGAGTCAACCAGTAAAGAGAGTTTTCAACACATATAGCCATATGCTCAATGGAAAAGCCTTTCAACCAATAAGCCAGTACACATTACACAGTAAAGGAAAAAGTAGGCAGAGAAGATAGAGCTGGCAAATATTACAGTAAAAGGTTGCTAGATGAGATAGTCCACTTAAAGACAAATGCGAAAACTTTTCAACACACGCCCTACTTTACCACAGTAAGATGTGGGATCGGTTTTCCATTTACCCCTCAAAACACTCAGTTAACAGTCACTTCACATTCACAGTAACACAAACTTTAGACAAGACATTTATGAGTTCCTGCAAAGCTTGTAGTGGCGATGGCTATAAATTCCAGGGAGCCAGCTAAAAGCTCTGTTTTTCTGCATTCCTTCTTTATTTATCTGCTTGTCTGAGATTCAAGTACAAATCAACATACCAAAAACCATGTAACATAGTTTTGGTCACTAACAAATACATACAAACAAGCAAACATATATACATACAGATACACACACAGACAGATTCTGGAAACTGAACTAAGGGAACTTGCATGAGAGCATTCTACCACAAAGCCACATTTCCACATTGTTTTAAAGAAATGTGAAAAGCATAGTTTCTCACCTAACCTCTTATTTTCCAATTGTTGTTGTCATCACCCACTAAGAAGCTCTTTTAAATTTCTTTGGCCTGATTGCTTCCTTGCAAGATTAGTAACACATATTTTTTTGTGTGTGTGTGTGTGTGTGTGTATTGTCTTAGATGCTGAATTGTATGTGTGTATTAAACATTGTCTCAGGGTTTTATTGCTGTGAAGAGACACCACGACCATTGCAACTCTTAAAAAGGAAAACATTAGTTAAGAAGGTATGGCTCTTGCAGAGGACCTAAATTTGATTCCCAGCACCCACCTTTAACTCCAGTTCAAGGGCATACAGGGCCCTCTTCTGGCTTTAAGTGGCACATGCTCAATCCCATAAACAAATATCCATATTGATAAATAAAACCATTTAAAAAAAGGGGGGGAAAGGAAAACATTTAATTGGAGCTGGCTTACAGTTCAGAGGTTTAGTCCTTTAAAGTCAAGGCAGAAAGCATGGAAATGTGCAGGCAGACATGGTGCTGAAGAAAGAGCCGAGAGTTCTACATCTTGAAGTGCAGGCAGCAGAAGGAGACTGAGGATCACACTGGACATAGCTTGAGCATAGGAGACCTCAAAGCCGGCCCCCACAGTGACATACTTCCTATAACAAGGCCACGCCTCCTAATAGTGCCACTCTCCCTGCGTGAGGCATTCACACACGTGAGTCTATGGGAGTCATTCTTATCGAAACCTCCACATACATGAAAAGAGAAATATTCTTTCTAAAAGAATTCCAATTTTTTTTTGAGATTATAATATAATCATATCTTTTCCTCCTTCCCTTTTTTTCCCTCTGAATGTACTTATTACCTGCATATGGGTCATACGACTTCTACTGAGAAAGCATGAGTTAGTTCTGTCCCCGACTGTGATACTGCCTCTTCTCCACATAGTTAATGGATTCTATTGATGAAAAGCCTACTTCTAGAAACTTCTTTGCTCAGGAGTTGCTATTAATTTTGGATTTTTTTAAACAATTCTTTCTAGACTTTTGTGGGGAGATCCAGAATGGTAGTAAAGGTAAGGGGCAGTTCTGTCACACAAACTATAAGCAAACAGAACAGTCTTCGTAATAAATGCTCATAAGAAGATGGACTTTTATATGCAAAAATTCATGGGTTTCCCATTGTACAAAAATTAATTCAAAGTGGCTCTGTGTCCTAATAAAACAGTTCCCACTATTAAACGTAAAAGAAACCATGGCTGTTAGTTTTCCTATTTGTGAAGAAGTAATGGTAGATAAGCATAAAAGGCATATGCACTGAAAATCAAAATGATAAACTGATCCTCACCAAAATTTATTAATATCTTTTAAATTAATTAGTAGTCATTTTAACTGAAACCACCAAGAAAATTTAAAAAAAAATGGAAGAAAGTTTTCCAAATGAGTTTGAGAAGGTACTTGTCATAAGAATCCTTAAAATAGGTAATCCATGTTCTGTCTTTTATTAGTTATACAAACTGTTTATACAGCAGGTTTCACTGGGATCTTTTCAGACATGCCTGTGATGGACTTTGGCTATATGCACATGTTTAGATAATTTGATTTTAAAAAGCAGACGATTAAGCATCTAACCTGGCATTATTCAAACAAGATATGCAAATAGACCCTAGCATATGGTAAGATGTTCAACAACTTCACACACCAGAAGAATGCAGCTTAAAACCACCAAAACGTAATACCTTCATCCAAAAAATGCTGTAACCAAAGGCAGAGAGCAAGGCATGCCTGTGCTGGAAGTGGGAGCCCATACCTGTAAAGGCAGCATGGGAGAGACCCAGGCAGGAGGATCCCATAGCACTGGCGACATAGCAAAACACTGCCTGCAGCCACCCCAGCAACCAGGCACGTCAATGAAGCATATAAACTGGTGCCTCCTCTTTGAAAAACACTCTGGTAGTTTCTCAAAGGGGTAAACATCTATTTGTCATTATTAGCCGGCATTTCCACCCCCAGGTAGATATGAAAGAAAATGAAAATACATCCATATCTTCATGGAAGCTTGTACATGGACTCTCATAACAGGACCATTCATAAGGCCCTGAAAAGGAAAACCACAATAATATTAACTGTACATAAACGGAAAAAAGTATCAGCAATAAGCAGAAAGCCCTGATGCCTATGGAAAGAAAGGTGGTTGAACCTTAAAAATACTATGCTAAGGGAAGCAGGAAGCACTTCTTCAGGAAAGTGCCATTCACAGGAAGCTGGAGTGTGGGCCATCATACTGTGATATTCTCTCAACTCCTGATGACTGGGGCTTGAGACTGTGATAAGCTTTTGCAAAACCACAACAAATTATAAATCAAGAAAATCATTCTATTCAAAGGCAGCAAAAGTCACACGGGATGGGGACTGTTACAGTAGTTTGTTCCATGGTTCTGCTTCAGACTGCATTTAGATAGTGTACGAAGGTAGACATTTAATACTGACTTAAGTGCATGGGAGAATTGGGTGTAGAAGGAGAGCGAATGAAAATACATACAGGACACATACAGGACAGAAAGGGAGGCAAAGCTTCTGCTCCCTCATTTGAGAATGCGGAGAAAAAGATCGACATTCCCAAGGGCAGCAGTCTACTTACAAGCAGAAAGCTAAAACAATTAAAAAGGAGTGAGGAAGAGGTGGGAAGGATCCAGCGGGGGGGGGGGGGGGGGGGGGTTTCTTTATTGCTTCTTTAAGTCGCAACCTTGTGGATCTAAGTGACTTTATACACGCATCCTACAGTTAATGGGAAATGTTTATAAACTGTGTGCTCTAGCAAAGATATTTTAAAACGTGGTAAGGATGACATGGGAAGAAAATCCTACTAGACTATATAAATTGGGCCCTCAGTCTTAAAGCAACTTGAAAATATATAAAGTATTTTAACTTACTTAGCTTTTTTCCCTCAGAAAATTACTCAGCTTTTTTTTCCCTTCAAAAACTTAAGGTAGGACTCTTTCCTAAGATGTAGCACATTTATTCCATGAGTCACTGACTTTCAAACACAATAAATATGCCAACTGGGCCTACAAAATCCCAGCCCGAAAATCCAAAAGGCTCAACTAGCATTTAACCTTTCATACTTAACCTGTCCTATTTTAAATATTAACTCATTAATTTATTCATCAATTCACTCAGCAAATATACATGAATGGTCAGTTGGGGTAAAATAAAAATGTGACCTTGGACTCATACTCAAGAAAATTATGTTTCTGATGTTCTATTATTCTTAAAGTGTTGACCACCACAGACACGTAAGTACAAACTCATTCATCCACACAGTTTGTGGTATTCAGCCCGAGACCTGGGAAACTTGAACTTGAGATTCTATGGTGCGATCATATGCAAACATATTTGAAGGGCATTTTTTAAAGTATTAAAACCATAAATATTCTGATTCATTGCTCTCTCACATGTACAAAAAATGACTTCACAAATCACTAACCAGGTGGTAGGTTTTGTATCTTGCTGAAAATGTCACTTAATAAATAACCTTCAGATTTAAAAAAGCAAACTGTGGGTATCATTTATAGATCCTCAAACTTGTCCTTGAAGTCTACCTGGACAATGAAGTAACTATATAAAGGTTTCCTTCCATTAGCACAAATATTACTTTACCTTCATAAAAATGAGTCTAAACTTTTATAAAAGACTGATTTCTGCTTTTAATTATGAGCACTGTGAGTGTGGGATACGGGTATACATGTGAGTGTAGGGGCCTGTGGAGGTCAGAGGTGTCAGATCCTGGGAGCAGGAATCAGTGCGCTGGAACTGAACTCCGTTCCACTGCAAGTGACAAATATATGCTTCTAACCACTGAGCTATCTGTCCAGCCACAACTTGAACCATTTTAATATAGTATTCTTATACTTAAAAACAGCATCTCTTATACAGCACTTAAACTGAGGGTGTCAAGTACAGCTTTGGGATAATTTTCAAGTTTTATTTCTCAATCACAGATTAAGTTATTAGAAATTTTAGGGGAAATTAATTTATTTCACAATATATTTGTATAACATAGCTACTCAAAATGTGATTTTCTGTTCACAGCGAGATGCCCTAGTGTGTTGATTCTATGTTTTCATGCACACTAGGTGTCTAGTAATTGCAATCCAAAACTAAAGCTAAGAAACATCCCTGGGACCTGCACAGTCAGAAACAGCAAAGCAGACATTCGCTGAGGGTAATTTTCAGAAAGAAAACTTGCTAACAGATATTTTTGAGATTATTTGACATTCACTTCATCATTGGCCAGCAAGCCTCCTTGTTTATAACACTTATATATTTTATACTCTTGTATTCCTCATCCATATGTGATAATCTCCACAGTAGATTTGGTCAGTTGAACAATGGCTACCAATGGTGACCATGTTGCAAAACCAAGAGCCTTCAGTTAATGCAGCCTTGCCTGATCACAGTATGAAGCTGGAAGATGGAGTTGCCTAAAGGATAAATCAGGGAAAGTAAGCTGACATGAGGTCGTGTAAACATTAAGAGATCCTCACAGATGGAGGAAGTAGGCTGGAGGAAGTAGGCTGAGCATGGGTCAGAGTGATGAGCTTTGAGAAGGATGCAACCTCTTTCCAGAGGCCAAAGGCAGAGGCGGCAGCCATGAGCCAAGATTCACCTTCCAGAGCACTGGCTTGCCTGTGGTCTGTAATGTTAGCCCCAAACGGCCTATTTGTGAGCTGTGAATTTCCAAACCATCATATAATACTCTTTTGTTGTTTAACTCTCTAAGTCGGGTGGAAATTTGCTGAAACACCATAATAAAAATATTTCTGAGGATAGCCACTCATTGTGACTCATTTAAATTTAGGTTTCTTCCTTTCTAATCACTAATATTACTTTTATATTTCCTCCAGCATGCTTCTACGAGGAATCCAGTATTTCCCTACTATCTGTGACTGTGCTGTGCAGGTATACATTAGGGATCATCTCCTTAGGCATCTAGGTTTATTATCAGTTGTTTGTTCATCATCCTAAGCAAAAGACTTTATAAATTTGGGAACACAAAGAGATATGTGCTCAGATAACCAATATTTTTTTAATTTAATTTTATTTTATTAATTACACTTTATTCAGTTTGTATCCCCCCATAAGCCCCTCCCTTCTCCCCTCCCAGTACCACCTTCCCTCCCCCTTCTTCATGCATGCGCCTCCCCAAGTCCACTGATAGGACCTCCTCTCCATCCTTCTGATCTTAGTTTATCAGATCTCATCAGGAGTGGCTACATTGTCATCTGTGGCCTGGTAAGGCTGCTCCACCCTCAGGGAGAGGTGATCAAAGAGCAGGCCAATCAGATTATGTCAGAGGCAGTCCCTCTTCCCATTACTATATAACCCACTTGGACACTAAACTGCCCTGGGCTACATCTGTGCAGGGGTTCTAGGTTATCTCCATGCCTGGTACTTGGTTGGAGTATGAGTCTCTGGGAAGACCCCTGTGTTCAAATTTTCTGGTTCTGTTGCTCTCTTTGTGGAGGTCCTGTCCTCTCCAGATCTTACTATTTCCCACTTCTTTCATAAGACTCCATGCACTCTGTGCAACAGTTGGCCATAAGTCTCAGCGTCTGCTTTGATAGTTTGCAGGGCAGAGCCTTTCAGAGGCCCTCTGTAGCAGGTTCCTAGGTTGTTTCCTATTTTCTTCTTCTTCTGATGTTCATCCTCTTTGCTTTTTGGGATGGGGACTGAACATTTTAGTCAGGGTCCTCTCTCTTGATTAGTTTCTTTAGATGTATAGTTTTTAGTAGGTTTAACCTATGTTATATGTCTATATGAGTGAGTATATACCGTGTGTGTCTTTCTGCTTCTGGAACAGCTTACTCAGGATGATCCTTTCCAAGTCCCATCATTTACCTGCAAATTTCATGATTTCCTTATTTTTCATTGCAGAGTAATACTCCATTGTGTAGATGTACCACAATTTCTGCATCCATTCTTCAGTTGAGGGGCATCTGGGTTGTTTCCAGCTTCTGGCAATTACAAATAAAACTGCTACAAACACGGTTGAGCAAATGTCCTTATTGTGTACTTGAGCCTATTTTGGATATATGCATAGGTGTGGTATGGCTGGATCTTGAGGAAATGCTATTCCTAGTTGTCTGAGAAAGCGCCAGATTGATTTCCAGAGTGGTTGTAAAAGTTTACATTCCCACCAGCAGTGGAGGAGGGTTCCCCTTTCTCCACACCCTCTCCAGCATGTGTTGTCACTTGAGTTTTTCCTCTTGGCCATTCTGATGGGTGTAAGGTTAAATCTCAGGGTGGTTTTGATTTGCATTTCCCGAATGGCTAATGATGTTGAGCATTTCTCTGCCTTTCGATATTCCTCTAGAGAGAGTTCTCTGTTTAGCTCTGTTCCTCATTTTTTAATTGGATTACTTGGTTTGCTGATTTTCAGCTTCTTTAGTTCTTTTTTTTTAAATTTTTTATTAATTACACTTTATTCATTTTGTATCCCCCCATAGGCCCCTCCCTCCACCCCTCCGGATCCCACCCTCCCTCCCCTTTCTGCATGCATGCCACTCCCCAAGTCCACTGATAGGGGAGGTTCTCCTCTCCTTTCTGATCTTAGTCTATCAGTTCTCATCAAAAGTGGCTACATTGTCCTCTACTGTGGCCTGGTAAGGCTGCTCCCCCCTCAGGGGGAGGTAATCAACGAGCAGGCCAATCACATTATGTCAGAGGCAGTGCCTCTTCCCATTACTATGTAACCCACTTGGACACTGAACTGTCATGGGCTACATCTGCTAGGTTATCTCCACGAATAGTCCTTGTTTGGAGTATGAGTCTCTGGGAAGTTCCCTGTGTTCAAATTATCTTGTTCTGTTGCTCTCCTTGTGGAGTTCCTGTCCCCTCCAGCTCTTACTATTTCCCACTTCTTACATAAAATTTCATTCACTCTGCCCATCAGTTGGCCATCAGGCTCAGTATCTGCTTTGACAGTCTATACTGCAGAGGCTTTCAGAGGCCCTCTATGGCAGGTTCCAAGGTTGTTTCCTGTTTTCTTCTGGCTTTCAGAGGCCCTCTGTAGCAGGTTCCGAGGTTGTTTTCTATTTTCATTTTCTTCTAATGTCCATCCTCTTTGCCTTTCAGGATGGGGATTGAACATTTTAGTTACGGTCCTCTCTTTTGCTTAGTTTGTTTAGATGTACAGATTTTAGTGGGTTTATTTATGTTGTATGTTTATATGAGTGAGTATATACCGTGTGTGTCTTTTTGCTTCTGGGACAACACACTCAGGATGATCCTTTCCAGGTCCCACCATTTACCTGCAAATTTCATGATTTCCTTATTTTTCATTGCTGAGTAATACTCCATTGTATAGATGTACCACAGTTTCTGCATCCATTCTTCAGTTGAGGGGCATCTGGGCTGTTTCCAGCTTCTGGCTATTACAAATAAAACTGCTACAAACATGGTTGAGCAGATGTCCTTTTTGTGTACTTGAGCCTCTTTTGGGTATATGCTTAGGAGTGGTATGGCTGGATCTTGAGGAAGCGCTATTCCTAGTTGTCTGAGAAAGCGCCAGATTGATTTCCAGAGTGGTTGTACAAGTTTACATTCCCACCAGCAGTGGAGAAGGGTTCCCCTTTCTCCACAACCTCTCCAGCATGTGTTGTCACTTGAGTTTTTCCTCTTGGCCATTCTGATGGGTATAAGGTGAAATCTCAGGGTGGTTCTGATTTGCATTTCCCTAATGGCTAATGAGGTTGAGCATTTCTTTAAGTGCTTCTCTGCCATTCGATATTTCTCTACAGAGAATTCTCTCTTTAGCTCTGTTCCCCATTTTTAAGTGGATTATTTGGTTTGCTGCTTTTCAGCTTGTTTAGTTCTTTATATATACTGGATATGAGTCCTCTGTCAGATAAAGGGTTAGTGAAGATTCTTTCCCAATCTGTAGGCAGTCGCTTTGTTTTGATGACGGTGTCCTTTGCTTTACAGAAGCTTTTCAATTTCATGAGGTCCCATTTATTGATTGTTGCTCTTAGAGCCTGTGCTGTTGGTGTTCTGTTCAGGAAGTTTTCTCCTGTACCAATGAGTTCTAGGGTATTCCCCACTTTTTTTTTCTAGCTGATTTAATGTGTCTGGTTTTATGTTGAGGTCTTCGATCCACTTGGACTTAAGTTTTGTGCAGGGTGATTAGTAGGGATCTATTTTCATTTTTCTACATGTAGACATCCAGTTAGACCAGCACTATTTGTTGAAGATGCTATCTTTCTTCCATTGTATGGTTTTGGCATCTTTGTCAAAGATCAGGTGTCCATAAGTCTGTGGTTTTATTTCTGGGTCCTCTGTTCGGTTCCATTGATCCACCATTCTGTTTCTATGTCAGTACCATGCAGTTTTTATAACTGTTGCTTTATATTACAGCTTAAGATCAGGGATGGAGATACTTCCAGAAGATCTTTTTTTGAAGAGGATTGTTTTAGCAATTCTGGGTTTCTTGTTATTCCATATGAAGTTGAGAATTTTTCTTTCCAGGTCTGTAAAGAATTGTGTTGGCAATTTGATGGGAATTCCATTCAATCTTTAGATTGCTTTTGGTAAGAGGGCCATTTTTACTATGTTAATCCTGCCAAGCCATGAGCATGGGAGATCTTTCCATCTTCTCATATCTTCTTCTAATTCTTTCTTCAGAGACTTGAAATTTTTTTCATACAAGTCTTTGACTTGCTTGGTTAGGGTTACACCAAGGTACTTTATGTCATTTGTGGCTATTGTGAAGGGTGTTATTTCCCTAATTTCTTTCTCAGCCCTTTTGTCTTTTGTATACAGGAGGGCTACTGATTTTTTTGTGTTAATTTTTGTCCGGCCACTTTGCTGAAGGTGTTTATCAGCTGTAGGAGTTCCCTGGTAGAGTTTTTGGGGTCACTGATCTATACTATCATATCATCTGCAAATAGTTATAATTTGACTTCTTCCTTTCCAATTTGTATCCCCTTGATCTCCTTCAACTGTTTTATTGCTCTAATGACAGCTAGGTCAGGGAAGAAATAAAGAAAAAAATTGAAGTCTTCCTAGAGCTCAATGAAAATGAAGGCACAACATACCCAAACTTGTGGGACACAATGAAAGCAGTGCAAAGAGGAAAGTTCATAGCACTAAGTGCCTTCATGAAAAAATTTGAGACAGCTCATTCAAGCACCTTAATGGCTCACTTAAAAACCCTAGAAAAAGAAGAAGCAGACACACCAAAAAGGAGTAGATGGCTGGAAATAATCAAACTCAGGGCTGAAATCAATCAATTAGAAACAAATAAAACAATTCAAAGAATCAATGAAACCAAGAGCTGTTTCTTTGAATAAATCAACAAGGTAGACAAACCCTTAGCCAAGCTAACTAAAAGGCAGAGAGGCACCATCCAATTCAACAACATCAGAAATGAAAAGGGGGACATAACTACAGATACTGAGGAAATCCAAAATATCATTAGGACTTACTTCAAAAGTCTATATGCAAGAAAATTTCAAAATCTAAATGAAATGGACAATTTTCTTGATCGATTCCACTTACCAAAGCTGAATCAGAACCAGGTAAATCAATTAAATAGTCCTATATCCCCCGAAGAAATAGAAGCGGTCATCAAATGTCTCCCATCCAAAAAAAACCCAGGACCAGATGGCTTCAGTGCAGAATTCTACCAGACCTTCAAAGAAGAGCTAACTCCAGTTCTCTTCAAACTATTGCACAAAATAGAAACAGAAGGAACATTACCAAACTCATTCTATGAAGCCACAGTCACCTTGGTACCTAAACCTCACAAAGATTCAAGTAGAATAAGAATTTCAGGCCAATCTCCCTTATGAACATTGATGTGAAAATACTCAACAAAATACTTGCAAACCAAATACAAGATCGCATCAAAGATATCATCCACTATGAGCAAGTAGGCTTCATCCCAGGTATGCAGAGGTGGTTCAATATACGGAAATCCATCAATGTGATCCACCATATTAACAAACTGAAAGAAAAAAAAAAACACATGATAATCTCCCTAGATGCTGAAAAAGCATTTGACGAAATCCAACATCCATTCATGTTTAAAGTATTGGAGCGATCAGGGATATAAGCCACATATCTAAACATAGTAAAGGCGATATACAGCAAGCCTATAGCCAACATCAAACTGAACGGAGAGAAACTTAAAGCAATCCCACTGAAATCAGGGACAAGATAAGGCTGCCCACTCTCTCTATATCTCTTCAATATAGATAACCGATATTTTATGTTTCTTCATTCAGCTAACTGAGCACTTAAAATACACTAGTTTCGCTGTAGGCATTGAACATCTGAAGAATGAACCACACATTCTCACTGCCTTCAAGCTGCTCCCACTGTCCTTAAAGAGAGAGACAGATGTGTGTGAAAGCGTGAGTTTAGGAATGGAATCCATCTAATGTTGAAAGAATTTCCAAGGGGAAATGAATGACTTGCAAAACTGAAAGCTTACTATAAGTCATAAAAAATGTGTGAATTGCATATTTATAGATGAGTATTCTGGCCTTGTAATCAGTCATTAACTTGCAGGTTGATTAAAGACTCTTTGGAATGACTAAGGTTACTTTTCTCAAAACACCCCCTCCACTGTACGCACATTCAGAATGGAAACGAGCAAGGAATGTACCAATCAGACCCTCATGGTCTAGAGAACTTAAATTTTGAATTCAAGGGATGAATTCATTTCCATTAACGAATAGATGATAGGCACTCCAGAGTCTAGGAAACTCTGTCACATCAATACCTGGAGACTCAGCACAGAGAGACAGAAGGCAGCCTGCTGGAGAAATGTGGCAATTCATACCACAGCTACAGCTATAATTACTTGCCGTGCTGGTGAGTTTTCCTCAATTTGATACAAACTAGAGTCACTTACAAAGCAGGAATCTCAATTGAGGAAATGCTTTCATCAGATTGGTCTGAAGACATTACTGTGAGATATTTTCCTTTTCAAGATTTACTTTTTATGTTTGTGGGTATTTTGCCTGAATGCATCCCTATACATGTCATGTGTTCAGTGCCTGAGGAAGTCAGAAGAAGGTGTCAGATTCCCAGAACAGAATTACAGGTGATTAAAAGCCATTCTGTATGTGCTGGGAATTGAACCGGAGTCCTCTGGAACAACAACCAGTGCTCTTAACTTCTAAGCCAAATCTCCAAGTCTACATTTTCTTTATTATTGATTAATAAGGGATGGCCAAACTCACTGTAGGTAGTATTCACGCTGGTCAGGGAGTTCTGGATTGAATAAGATAGAAAACTAAACAAGCCATGGAGAAAGCCAGTAAGTAGCATTTTTTCCCCTGATCTTTGCATCAGTTTTTGCCTTCAGGATCCTGCTTGCGTTCCCACCCAGGCTTTTTTCTTGATGGTGGTTGATGACATGTAAGACAAAATAAATCCTTCCCTAAGTTGCTTCTGGTCGTGGTGTTTATCACAGTAGCAGAAACCAAACCAGGACACTTGTCTCATCCACCCTCATTTTCTATTCCAAAGAGACACACCTATGTCCTTGATATCAAATCCCTGTTCTGCTTAAAGTTACTCTGAACTAGTGTCTGTCCTGGCACAGTAAGATAATTCTACTTCTATTTAACAGACTATTTCCATAGTCCAGACAATTACCTTAGCAAGCTCACCTGCAGCATGAGGCTGTTGGAGAAATTTATCCTTTCAGGGAAGAGGTGCCGAATTCGTAATGGGTGCACAAGCACAAAACTCTAAACTACAAATTATCACATAAATACGTAAAGTCGACATATGTAGTTGTTTATGAAGCATCATTCAGAGAATAACCCCTATTAAAATCTAAATGAAAGGATTTTTTTTCTAGCAAAAAATAGGTAAGAGAAAGTCCAACTAACTACTTCTCTACTGGGATCTATTACTGAAAGTGTACAGAACAAAACATTGACTGTGTGCTTTGGGAGCGCCTTCTTCCCTCCTTTTTCGGTCACTGAGTTTATTGGTACAGAGGTAAAACAAGGAATAAGGACTCAGCTTATTTATTTCCCAGCGAGAATCCCCAATAATAGGCTTGCACAGGAAGACATTAGAAAATTTTGACTGAAGTAGAGTTTATTGTTAAAATCATGTCTCTGAGCATTATAAATACTCAGTTAATATCAAGAGCAAATTTTACCTGCTTGATGATGATTTTTTTTTATCATATCATTGACAGAAGAATTCTAAGCCATGCTGTCTGTTGATATTGATTTTTATTTTCCACATGGTGAAGAACCTGGTGTTTCCGCCACCTTCCCTTCATAAGTGTAGCTACCTTCCCTTTTCAAAGAAGTTTCTCTCTACAGCAGGAGATCTTCCCAGGAAATCACAACTGGACACAATACAGACGTCAACAGACCGTGAGGAGCCCAGAGCCAACAGCTGCATGTGCCTCAGAGCTTCTGAATCGATGGCTTCGAGAACACTGAGGAAGAGCCGGGAGGCCAGGAGTCTGTGGCGAAATGGTTTCTCCTAGAAATGGTCACATAAACAAGTCCATGGCAATATCAATTGACCTACTAACACGGAAGGGGGAAAATCAGCCTCTCCCAGGGATGAGCCTCTTGTTGGTTGTCTAAAGGGAGCAGCCTGGAAACCATATACACAAACAACAGAAATGAGCTCAGCACGTGCATATTCATATACATGTAATACGAACAACCAAAGAAAGAGAGGCTAGCAAGTTGAGAGTGGGGAGCATGAAGGGGGTTTGAGAGAAGGTAACTGGGAGGACCTGGAGGAAAGGAAGGGAAGAGGGAAGTGATGTAATTCTATTTCAAGTAAAAACATTAAACAATTTCAAAGAACTAGAACCACTTAATGCACAGAAAAGCAAATGCCTCACAGATACTGACTAGGTCTGCCTCTGGTTTTCCCTGGGCAAAAGGATGTAGAAATTCTGAGACTGACAATCCAGAGCTCTATCTATCCACCACTAACGAAAGCAGACAAGTGACAGCCATGATTAATCACTCAGCCCCTTTTGAATAGGGCCCTCTAGGCACTGTCATAATAACCTGTGGCTAAGAATTCTGTCTGAATTTAATGGACTTGCCTCTGTGTGATCACTGTGTCTATAACAAAGTAAACAGGGCACTAGGTAAAATCTATGCAGATCAGAACTGATACTGAACATATAAGATTTATATAAAACATATGTGGATGGGAGTCAGATAATTTTTTCATAGCCTTTTGATTGGCAAAAGAAAAAGTGAAGAGCTAGAGATTTGGGGGATTTTCTGTTTTTCAACACTGTTGGATAAAAAAAAAACTTACTATGTTTAAATTGATATCCAATTTTCTTTTAGTATGAATTTTACTCAGAAGTTTAAGTTTTCCTAAAAGAAAAGCCGTTCAGTTTTTTCCTGAAGAGCGCCGATAGTGAGACTGTAGTCATTGTCAATAAACAAGATGACAGGAAGGAACCCTCTCAAGGCAGCAATTAACATAACGGCACCTCTGAGTCCCGCTTTGTTTATTTAATGTGAAACCACCATTATTGCTGGCTAGAATGTAGACAAGAATGCAGCCTCCCTGAAGGACATGTGGAAAGGGCTTTCGGAAATGCTTAAAATCACAAGACAATCGATGTTCTGAAACATTAAAGGTAATTAATAAAAGTGTCTCATCTTGGTGTACGTTAAATATTAAAAGGACATTTATATAACCTTTATTACAATAATTAATATTTAAAGTAGACTGTTTACCGAGGACCAATATGACACATTGTGTTCTGGCACTCTGAGTAGTCCTTCAAGTCTGGTTTGTCCTCCACTCCCCCCGAAACACTCATGTGGCCTGTCTTCTCTACTTAGAAGACACTAGTTTGTTATTTTCTATGCTTTCATTTTATTCTTTATTTTTTTGTCTTCACCTTTTTCCACATTCAATTCAGCTTTTGTCTCCTAATCCTTTATCTGACCTTACCATGCATCTAGGCTTCAGAACATCAGACCACTTTGCTTCAAAGTTCATGACCAGAGTTCGATAATGAGTCATGTTCTAAGTATAAAATACTCCCCTCACAACAGTCAAGTGTGAACGGCTTGATCGAAAGTGGTTTTCACTCTTCTGAGGTATTATGAAAATTTGAAGATGGAACATAGCAGGAAGGAACGGTCGATGGGGGTATCTTGGACCTGGCCTCTGTCCTGTCTGCTTCTTCTCTACCATAACATGAATAAATTCCTCTACCACTGCTCATACTACCACGATGATCTGCCTGAGTACATGGGTCCAAACAGACATGGATTGCTCTCTCTAAAACCAGAACCAAAACATACTCTTTCCAGGTGGCATCTTGGGTACTTTGATCCCAGTGACACAAAAGAAATGAAAACAATAAACAATAAAGAAACACAAAAGAAATGAAAACAATAAAATCACACAGCCTCTTTCTCCCTCACAGGATTAAAAGTCCTTAGGAGAAGGCTGTTTCCTTACTATTCCCTAACCTCTTCTACTCCCAGGCCTCAGTATCATCTACATCTTGCCAGCTTCATTTTATTCACTCAGTAAATAGCTAAGGAATAGATCATAAAAATACTTTACCTAAATATTTGCCAAAAATTTATTGTCCATGTGGAATGGGTGATCCATAGTTATGACATTGGTATATGTATGTATTGAAAAAATATATACATATACATATATTTCACTCCTTTTGTTTGCTCATTTGCCATTAGCTATGCTTATATGGATTGAGTTTTATGGAAACAAGAATGAATCTGTAACAAAAATTTACCTATGACAACAGCAGCAATGACAAGAAATGTTCTTTGAATCAAGGCAGTGGTATAGCTATCATAAATACTTTGAAAAGCAACAGATTTATTAAACCAAGAACAGACTGTCTGGGAGCTCATCAAAGTAAGTCTCGCCGTTGTCTTGTTTTCAAGCAAACAGATTTTAATGGACCGACATAGGTAACCCAAAGCAGCCCACCTCAGCAAGATCACGCCAGGTTAGCCGAACCCAATGCAGCCTATGGATCGGGTACTGTTAGTGAAAACATTCATGTTGTCAAATTTAACAAGAGAAGTTATAAGTATAAGAAGCTTAACAAAGGTTTTTATTAGAGAGATCTATAAATGTAGCTTATGGAGGAAAATCTATTGTAATTTGCATTCCAAAAGAGAGTTATATTAAAATAACAAATTATGTTTTCCATAATTTATCTAATTATTAAGAAATGACAGTGTCAAGGATGAGAATGTCTTTTCCTGTCATATAACAAAGTTATGGACATTCACCTTTTATTTAATTCCTCATCACAGCTACATATGAAGAATTAAAGTTTAACGACTCATGACAACTAAAAAACTTTTGTCCATGTGAAAGTTTTGGTACAAGATATTTTACTATGCTCATTATGACGAAAAGAAAACAAAAGAAACTTAGGTACATGTTCTGGGAAAAACTTGTTCCCTGGATGAACAACTCAGACCATCTGAAATTACTAATTCACGATGGTGATCACCTTATTCTTCTGAGCTTATTTCAGAACCCCACTACCAACATGAAGTTTATTTTGTCCTAAACTCTATTCGATTCTGAACAGTGGTCTGCTTGTAATACTTGCGTAGAAATCCCCCTGCCAGGCCCCAACATGACTTCCTAGCACCACTATGAAGAGAAAAGATTCTCAGTGTACTGCACTCTCTTACTGCTGAAGGTGTAAACAAATAGCCGTGTTTCATCAACAGCATTTCTGATGTTCTTGGGCTAATTTGAGGGAATATGTATCTTATACCCCATTGATTCAGAAATTTCTGTGTTCACAGATGTTTACTAGGCCATAGATATCAGTCTAATACAGGCAGAAATGCTGGCATATGTGTGACCAATAATTATCTATTTAAGATCCGAGGTGTAGTTGAGCAATGTTACTTTTTCAGATTATTTGGGATCAGCACTGCTGGAAAGAAAATCTACGTGATGGAAACTGACATTCTCTGCTGTCATGTGTTCTCTCATGGGTAACCAAACAAGGACTTCTAATCTATAGCTTTGAAATTAGATGTCTTCTTTTGTGTGCACAAATTAAAGTACTTCCTACACATTAAAACAATGCAGTAATTACTGTTCTTTGCCCAGCTAACCTGATAGGAAGACAAAATGACAGAGTTGGTGGATATAAAATATATACATATATATTTCACTATCTCCTTTTGGAGATCTTTTACAGTCCCAAAGATATAATCTAAAATATCATAATCAGTCTGTGAAAAGCAGGCATTCATGAAGTAGTTCAGTTCACAGCAGAGAACAAGAAGACAAAGTATAAATGACAGCACAGTACTCATTTCAAGCTCATTCTTATCTGAGAGTCTCCAAATATAAACTCCTGAGAACTAAAGATGCATCAAGGGTTTATAAAGCAGCTGAACAATGTAGAACACAGAAAATCATGTGACTTCTTTTCAAGGACACAATAGGGATAATAGCACCTGGAACATACACTTGCTTTAAAAAACACCTTACTGTCCTTCTAATTGTCTTTTGGACAGCTGGGGATGGACACAAGAACAGTAAAAACACGGGAAACTATCCATTCTTCGTGAGCCAGCCTTCCCTTATGAACACTTTACATAAAAACGCCTAAGACAAAGCTGAGAGCTCAATGGTTAGGAACACTGGATGCTCTTCCAGAGGAATGGGGTTCGGTTCCCAGCATCCACATAATAGCTCACAACCACTTGTAACACCAGTTCTAAGGTATTTGATGCCTTCTTCTGGTCTCCATGGTGTACATACATAGGTATAGGCAAATCACTCACACATAAAAATGTTCAAAATTTATAGTTAAAAAAGTCTGGAGATGGACAGAGAAACATATCAGAATCTCACAAGGGAGAAAAGAAATTGAACATGGAAAAAAAATCAATGGCTGTTCTCAGGTACTTCTGAGCGCTAAGGGTCACAGCACAAGCCACTACCCCCAAATTTAGGACAGACAAGTATAAAGAATCACAGCCAAGAACAGCTAACCTGATGACACGGGCAGAGGACTGATGGACTGCGGTAACTGATGAAAGAACACAGGGAAATTTGACCACTTTCTGGAGAATGAAGAGACTACCCAAAGTTCTAAGATATTAGGCACTATTATGCATTTTATTGTGAGAACCCCCAACACATTTTCCCAGTGAACAGAAAATGATAATCACTTTGTGAGCCTGCAGGCTGTTCTCTAAAGCACTCCTCCTCTCCTTGGGAAACCACCAAAGCTTCACCTGACAAACAGCATAGGAAATCAGACTCAAGGACTCCAGGGTCACCAAAAATCCGCATTAGAAACAGGGCATGGTAGATTCTGTCCCTCCCCAGCTCCTAACCACTGCCTCAGGAGTGTGTCAATGTACTTACAGTGGACCATAGCTTAGGGCAGAAAAGTGTGGGCTCTATTTCAAACAGCTCTTAGAGAAGTCCAGAGATAAGATGTGTGGAAACACAAGGAAGCTGAGCTCTAACACTTACAGTGTATTATTCAGCCTAGGCCCTACCTAGACAAACAATATATAAATCCTAATGTCTCAATTGCTTTGCTCTCAGGCATTTTTTTTCAGGTTTTTAATTTTAAACCTTCACAAGACTTGTTAAAGAAAAGATCTTTAAAAGAAATTATTTAAAACAGGTTGAACTAAATTGAAAAAGAAATCTAACTTATTCAAGAAATTTAGAAAAAACATTTAACAGAAATTTAGAAACCCTATGAATATGTAAGAAATAAAGACGTTCAAAAATTAAAAGTTAACCATCTTCATGAAAGTAGTAGAGTGATCCCATTACTCAGGAAGTAGAAGCAGGAGAATCGGAGGTTCAAAGGCGTTCTCTTCTATAGAGCAAGTTCACGGTCAGCTTTGGTCACATGAGATCCTAACTCAAATGAATAAATGAGCAGTCTGAACTTCCCCATCTTAAATCCCCCCCAAAAAAAACCCCAAGAAATACATATAATTGAATCTAAAAGCAGTCAGAAAGAAGTAAAAATTAAAATAAAACCTAAAGAAATGGAGAACAGTAAAACAATCAGAGAAAATTAACAAAACTGAATTTTTTCCAATTTAAAAAGACCAATAAAACTTGTAACCCTCAAAACAAGCTAACTTGGAATGAAAGAGATAATCTATATTACAAATGTTAGTTATGAAAGATGAGCCTCACTACTGCTTAACACAAGAAACACAAAAATATGATAAGGAAACAAACAATTCAGTGATCTCATATATAACACCTTGACTAAATTGGACCAAGCCTATTATGGTGGCACACACTTTAATTCCTGCCCTCAGTAGCCTGAGATAGGAGAATTATGAGTTCAAGGTCAACCTGATCATTTTGTGAGACAGTATCTCAAAAATAAAAATAAATTAATTAAATAACTTGAACCAATTCCTTTATTGAAACAATCAGAACTCACATAAAGAAAAGCAGATAATATCAATCATCTTCATTGACCCTTTGAGAAATAAATGATACTAATTGTCTACAATATCTTTGAAGAAACGGAAAGGAAAGGAAAGGAAAGGAAAGGAAAGGAAAGGAAAGGAAAGGAAAGGAAAGGAAAGGAAAGGAAAGGAAAGGAACACTTCTCAAGTCATTACTTCATGCCTAACCCAGCATAGATCAGTAAAATTGACTACATGGAAAAAATACTATCAAAAATCTATAAATGTAATATATCAGTAGGAGACTAGTGAAGAAAATTCATAGCATATCAACAGCGACAGTGTTTAATGATGTCCTACATTCACTAATGGTTTAAAATATCTGGTAAACTAAAAATAGACACAACTTCCTTAACATGATAGAGAAAACCCTATTAACAACCTATAGCTAAATGAACTCCAATCTAACCATGAGAGCCTAGATGATTCTTTCTAAAGATCTGCAGTCGGTCAAACATATAGTACAGTGCTGGAGCACCTGTCCAGAATTCGGAAGGCTGAGCTAGATTCCAGCACCAACAAAGGAAAGAAGCTAGTAGGAGGGAGGAAGTGGGGACGGGAAGGGAATTGGGGAAGGAAAGAGAGAAGACAACAGAAGAGGGCTCAGAGGTTGGCTAGCTAGGTTTTCAATCAAGTCCTGGTTCTTAAAAAAGGTAAATGTCAATGTGACAAAATTACTTTTAACAACTATCACTAAATGAAGGACTTTGCAACATATGTTGTGTGTGTATGTGTTATAAACCACCAGTTTGTGGTGATTTGTCATAGTATGAAAAGAAACTAATACTTCTGAGAACAAGACAACCTCATCTTTTTTAATACTAGTATTTAACATTATACTAGAATTATACCTGAGCAGTAAGAGACAAACAAGGTAAAAGGTATATAGATTTGGAAGGAGATAAAACTGCTTTCAAATGACATTGGTTGACTATAAAAAAAAAATTCAAGAACTGACAAAAATATTTCTCGAAACAATCCGCAATTACAACAATGATGTGGGACAAAATTTGATTTGAAAAGGCAATTACTTTCTTGTATCCTAGTAAAAAAACAAGTAGAATTTAAAATTAAATCTATAATGCCATTCATTTTAGCATAGATAATGAAATTCATATTTGGATATAAACCAAATTAAATATATATAGAACCACATAACAGATATACAAAATTCGGGAGAAAGAAATAAAAGATCTTGGTGTTATAAAAGAAATCTATTTATGTGTTTATTGTAGCCCAAATCAATATTCCAGGAATTCTGTGAATATCAATAATCAATGTTTAGTGTTCATTTGGAAAAGTGTAAGATCAGAGTTTCTAACTTGGTATTAAAGAACAAAAGTTGTCACCTCTCCAACACGTAATAAATACATGAATGAAAGAGAAGTGACTCTGGGAAGAGGCCTATGCATGTGTGGACATGTCACTCTTCATAAAGGAGTCATGACAACTAAATGGAGAAAGCAGCCTTTTCCACAAGCAGTACAGGAATGTTAGAATATTCACATGTCCAAAAAGTTAAGTGAAGGAGTCAAGACCCAGACTTTCAGAAAATTAACTCAAAAAGATTATAGAACTAAGCATGAAATGTAAACTGGTAAACTAGAAAATACCAGAGATAAAATTTAGATTTTAAGTTGGTAAGAAATTTATAGATACAAACACCACAAGAATGATATACAAGAGAAAAGTAGAAAAAAAAACCAGACTTTATTAGAATTAAAACTTTGTTTTAGAAAAGATACTGGTTTTATTATTCTATTGAATTGATTAAATTCATTCTTTATAAGTTCATAAGTGCCCACCTTACATTCTATTTACTCTATCTCCAGCTGTCTTTATCGTCCTTCTACCTGTCGTGCTCTCCTCCTCTCTACATCCGTCTCCTTCATCCACGCCCTTCTGCTTTGTTTTGTACCTCTCTGCTTTACCCAGGGCTGCTTGTGTGACCATGGGTTTGGAACTAACCATTGAAGACTGATATGCTCACCATCCGACACATAACTGAAGGCCATGACTGTTCCTCTCCCAGCACCCATCAGTTACCAACCGTTAAGCAGAAAGAGCTAGGGTGCCGTGAGCTTCTTCCTCACCCATGATGTCTTCTGCATCCCAATGTGGGATTTATAGTGCTTGTGAGATCACATCCTATACTAAAGACTGCTTTTTCACCTCTTCTCCCTGTCTTCCAGCTCCTACACTCTTTCCATTTCGTCTTTGGGATGTTACCTGAATCCTAAAGAAGGTGACATAATGCCTTGGCTGAGACTGAACATCATTCATTCTAATTCTTGAGCAGCCATCAATCTTTTCATTCCCTACAAAGGGAAGCTTCTGGGAATAAAGACGAGAGCAGCATCTGTCTACAGGATAAACATAAACATTTAGACTACAGTTCGGGGCCACGCCAACTTTGCTAAACCACAGTATCAGGGTCTCCACTGGGTCTATGATCTCCCAGATAAGTTAGTGATCATGTTTATAATTCTGGGCATGGATTCTGTCTGTGGAGTGGGCTTCAACAAGAGCGAGTGGTGATTACCCTGTAACAGTCACATCACTATTCATCAGTGCCTGTGGCAGGGCTGGAGGTGTGGTGAAATTATGACAATGTCAGGAAATGGATATAAAAATAAAAATCATCATCTTAAGCAAAATATTTCAGACCCAGAAAGACAAATGCCATGCTTTGTCTTATGCTCAGATTTAGATTTTAATTTTCATTTATGTGTATATGAGATGGTATAGGTCATGAAAATTAAAAAAAAAGAAATTAAGAAGAAAAAGAGACCTTATGGGAAAGTTGGCGAGGGTAAGAAAATGATGGAAAGGAGGTTGGTCTGGGGACTAATGGGAAAGATCAGGACCAGCAGGAAAGGACAAGAGGATGGAAGAGGAAAATGTGGAAACATGATCAACAAAGATCAAGTATTACAAATATGCCTTTAAAAATCTTTACTTTATATGCATTTAAAAATAATAATAACAAAGGATAATGTAATGAATAAATAAGCATTTAAAACTAAAAAACAAAAGGTATTATAAAAGAAGGAAAAGCCAAGTCACAGAGTAGTAGGAACTATTTTTAGTAGACATATATGACAAAAACTTGGCAACCCAAAATATATTAAAACTCTCAAAACTCATTCATAAGATAGAAAATTCATACAGAAGATATGGCTCAGTGGGTAAGGGTGCTTGCTGTCAAGCCTGATGACTTGAGTTCATCCCTGGGAACCACTGAAGGAAATAACTGACTCTTGCAAGTTGGTCTCAGATCTCCACACATGGATATGCCACCTCTGTACACACTAATAGACAGACAGACAGATAGATACATAGATAGATGATAGATACATGATAGATTGACTAATTTATAGATGACAGATAAATAGATGAGATTTTAAAGAATTAAAACTCTCTAATTTTAAATATTGGAAAGTTACAGGTACCACAGTAAAGAACACATATGAACATTAAACAAAAATTATACATAACAACAGAAGCCATTGGGAAATTGCAAACATAGACAAGGTGCCACTACATACTTGCTGACATATCTAAACCCATACTATCTGACAAGTATGGGTAACAAGACTCGGGAACATTCATTCACCGCCAGTGAAAAGGCAACATCATATAGATATTTTAGAAAGCTTCTTGTAGCTTTCTGATAATGACCTCAGAATCCCATAATTCAGCTTCTACATGAGTTGAAAATTCGAGTCCTGGGAGTCAGACATAGCACGGTAGTACATGCCAGCAATCCCAACACTGGGGTTGCTAAAATAGAAGGACTGTTAGTTCTGGGCCGGTTAATGTATGAAAAAAAGAATACACCCCCAAAATCAGAAAAAGGAAAAGAACCACCAGCCCATGAAAATACACAATCTCAGTTGCACATCCCTTAATGAAAGAAGGCAGCATGAAATGAATGCCCACTATTCTATGCTAACAATTTAACACTCCAGAAAAGGCAAAGCTAGAGATGAAAAAAAATGGAGATTCTAAAAAAGAAATGTTAAGAGCAGTGTGGAGTGTGTGTGTGTGTGTGTGTGTGTGTGTGTGTGTGTGTGTGTGTGTGAAACTGTAAGAATAAACGTGATGGTATGAATTCACAGAAATCTAAGCAAAATATGGACTTCAGTTAATAACAGAAATACTGTGTCATCAATTTAGGTAACAAACTTATTAATAAGGAAAGTGGAGGAAAGAACTCTGAAGTATCTGCAAATTTTTCTGAAAAAATAAACTTCAAAACTATAAAATTTTATACTTAAATAACTACATCTTTAAAATTACCTGGGAAGGTCTTAGTGTAGGAGAGGGGAAGGGTCAGGAATCATTATTTCAATCACCCAGGGAAGTTCTGGGTGATATCAATTTGCTCAGAATTGATATCAATATCAAATTCAATGCTTGAAGGACTCAGAGCTTAATGGTGGCTTCGGCTGCTACTCAGATGTAGCTGCAGTTCCAGGAACGGGGCTTAACTCTGAAAGAGCACATTCCTTGGGGACCAAGTCGTCTAAAGGAAGCCAAGCTTTGGGGGTAGGAAGGGCATACTGCTGTAAAGACTGGTCTCTTGTTTCATGGTTCAATAGCAAGAAAGAATCTTATAGATTAAGGGGGTTTCAGAGTGAGATAAAATTCTTTTCACCACAACTATTTAAAAAAAAACTGATTAATGAAAGTGAGTATTGAGCATAAAATGAGTGTGTGCATGTATGTGCATGGTGTGTGTGCACATCAGTATTTTTACAAAATAGTGAGCTTCCCCCTCTCTACTCAGCCTGAATCCTTCATTCAGTTTATATAGAATGCTTTAATCACATACCATAAGCCCTTGCCTCTTATAAAAGGTGAAATTCAATAACTTTAGGATATTTACAGACATATATCTTCACTATTTTCTAAAATCCAACTCTTATTTTATTTTACTTCAATTTATTTTATTTTCTCTCTCTCCTTCTCTCTCTCTGTCTCCGTGGGGGACGCATGCACACATGCACTCATGTCTGTGTGGCCAGAGGAAAGCTGGACCCCTGGATCTGGAGTTACAGGTGATAGAATGGCCCTGATATGCCTGCTGGGAACCAATCCCTGGTCTTTGCAAGAACAGGATAAGCTCCCATCCAGGGAGGCATCACTGCAGCCCCATAACTTTCATTTTCAACATTGCCCTCATATTTGGAGCACACAAAGGGAATGGTTGGCAGGAGCAGAGGCCTGTAGGAAGAGTTCTTGACCATAGAAAAATGATGAATTTTGCAAGTCAGTCCATCTAAAGCTTGTCAGGAGTAAGGTTCCTTTTCTTTCCAGCCATCAGGTAGCCTGAGACTTTGTTACAGTTTCACCACAAAAGACTGCCACTCTGACCTAGAAAAAAAATTAAGTGTAAAAATACACATTTGGAATAAATAATGAAAGAGAGGTTGAGAAGAGTGCACTGGAAGAGACAGAAGAGAAGGGTATGGGCCAAAGGTACACAGCGGGGAAAATAAGAAAGTTTTGAGGGCACTGCAGAAAGACAATGTATTCTAATGATTACCTTTATTAGACTCCATTGGATCAGGAGCCAATTCATTAAACATTAATGGCAGGGGAATGCCATCCATATATTATAAATAGCCATTAAGTTGAGATAGACAGCTCTGCACAGGTCAGTATGAATTAATAAAAAAACTGAAGCTGGCATTTCAGAATCATAAAAGGATAGATTTAGTAGAAAATATTCAATAAGAAGAAGGAAGAATGGCGTACATTACTCTATTTGTCTGAAGAACAAACTAAAAATGAGAACAAATTTACCATAAACCTAAAAATACCCTTCTGCATGAAATAAGTATTCCTTAAAAATGGGTATCACTTACATTTAAAAAGCTCAGCAGCTCAGTGTGTGACATTGCCAAATGGTGAATGAGAGGGCAGAGGAGAAGATGTTCACGTATAAATTAGAGAAACTGTTAACGCAAGCGAAGCATCCTCAATACTGACACAGAGTAGGCGACAGCCACAGGACGGGGCTGCTCTCTACACACAGTTCAAGGCCAAAGTTCTTGATCAGGTCAAATGTGGAGGCTACTACACTCAACGCATAACCACACAAGCCATGTTTAAAATAAGAGCTATTTTGATATCCTTCTTATCAGCTCTTCATAGCTACACAGTGAAGCTGTGGTTATTAAAAAAAAAATCAGAGTATTTGTGAATGCTTCCATAAATAACTGCATTTAATCATTTATCTTTTTCACTTCTGCCAAACTGCACACATTGATTAAGAATAATTTAGAGGAGAAATTATGAGACATTCCTGTATGATTGTTCTTGATATTTCCTGTGACAGCGTTGATGACACAAGAGTCAATATGACCCTGGTTAAAAATTATTAAAAACTTTGAAACACATGGCAGATCCCAGTTACTTCATAGCACTTGGAGCTGGGTTCAAGACTTCTACACGGCAACTTTTTAGGGGTGCATTTCACATTCAAAGCATAACAAATTTTGTTTACTGAACCCACTCAAAGACTAGAAAATCCTTCAAGATGACAAACAAGTGTTGACATTGTTAAAATCACAGAAAACTACAGGGTGATAGCTTAGCCTGCAAGTTTCACCTGATACAAAAGAAAACTCCAAGGGTCATGTTCATCTTGTTTTGTGCCTATTAGTTAATTCATATCTAAACTAGAAATCAGACTCAAATATTCCTCTCCTTTCCTTTACCTATATTTTTAAACAAAATGCTTATAAATATCTGTATCTTCAAAATGCTTCCAAATTATATCAATTTCCTGTAAGACTTATTAACACTTAAATTCATTTAATATAGGTAATACATTCACATGTTTATCTTAAAAGTGCTTTGTGAGAAGTCTATCTTAAGCTCAACCCTAAGAACTGCATAAAAGAAAATAATATTTTTCTTTCGCTAATAACTTAACTAAAATGAATAACACTTTCTTCATAAATCTATGGAAACTCAAGTTTATAGGCATTTTCTTTTTTTTGAGTAAAAATTTTATTTTCGAAGTTCAGAAATAAAAATCCATAGGTTCAAAAGTTGTCTAGTATTCTGAGTACAATGATAAAATCTGACATCCTACTTAGTTCCACCTGGATTATAAATCAATCAACTCTCTGCCAATGTATATACTCCGCTCTGTATATACTACCACCCATCTGTCACTTGGTGGTCATTTCAATTATCACACAAACTGTGGAAGTGATTGTATTCAAGTAACTCTTAATTTTAGTGATAGTCTCAAGTCACAAATGAAATGATGAAAACTTGGAAAAAACAAAAAGAAAATAGTAAATGCTTCTTTTGTGTAAAAACAAGAATGGTACAAAGTGATGGAAAGAACAGTAATGCCATATGCTAAGAAAGCTAAGGTCATAGTAAATTATTGTTTACAGTGTTATTAATCTTCCTGTGGCTACTTTATGAAATAAAACTTCTAATAGGTCTGCATATATCTCCCACATGAATATAATATATACAGTAGTATCTGTAGTTTCAGGCACACTTTGGGATGTTGACATACACTATTATTATTTATTGAGGAAGTGTCTCAGGAGGAATGGACTAAGAGGAGCAGATGAAAGAAAGCATTTTCTAATAACACTGTCAAGCATGGAATGAATTGAAACCAGAGAAGAGGAGCTGTGGCTGACATAACAGCAGTTTCTCTACCTTAATTGAGAGGTTCCGTTCAAAATACAATTTCATAGTCTTTGGGTCTGCTTAATTTTGGTCTGTGGTTGGCTGGGTTTTTTCAATATTTTTATAATAAAGTTTATAAATTTTAGAAAGAAAATATAACTTTATACATGTTGAATATAAAACTACAACTTGCCCAAAGGTTACTTTGGGATTGCCAGTATTTTGGTATGTGAATGAACGTTAAGTGTAAGTAACAATAATAAAGATAGGTGTATTCCCCACAAAAATTTTTGACAGTTAGCTATCAACCCTCAAAACTATGTCATTGAGCCACATTATAGAATGAAATATGCAAACAGAACAACAAAGGGTGTGCTTATAAGCCACAGCATTTTTGCCAAGCCCTAGATGATGTTTTCAAGTGTCAGGCTAGGGAGAACCAGATACCATGTCCTTCAGTCAAATACTGACCTAGACACTGCTGTGAAGTGAAGTCTGAAAGGAGCCAAATCACAGCATCCTCAATAAACAAGGGGGTCCTCCAACTCTTACCAACCACCAGCTAAGAGAACTGCTGGGCTACAGCTAAACACTGACCCCTCACGGCAGCTGGCTTCTCCACATCAAGGGCCCATGACCTGGTGGCTGGATTCCAAGAAGAAGCACTCCAGGACAGGGCTGTGGAGGAAAGAGGAAAGATGTGGAGAGGAGAAAAGGAAGCAGGAGGACGGGGTCAGTGGGGAGAGACTGGGAAGAAAGTGGATTCTCAATCGGCAGATCTAGAGGAACACACAGAACTGAAAACACAACTGTAGTCATTTTTTGCAGAGTTTGATACACCACATTAAATGAGGGGGTCACTCATCGTTCTCTTAATGGTTTTCAAGCACTGTGGGTGAATCAGGATGATCAACCCTACAAGGTGATACGAGTTGCAAATACTTGTTCTCAAACAAACATATTTTTCTTCTTATTTTTATGTATCTTTCTATTTTCTAAGCCCCTTGGTAGTATGCAAATTTTACTAAATGGAATTGAATTTTTAGATGAAGTACTTATAAAGGACATTTTCAATATTAGTGTACATCAAGGATGTAATTTACAATAATTCTCACAGTACCCAATGTTTTCCTCAAAGTGCTGTTTTATGAGTTTAAACATATTTTGATATCAAAGAGAGTTGTGTCTGAATTTTCCTTGTAACTAGCAAGCTAATGTACTATAGCAACCATAATGAAAATGTTGTTTAAAAATCAGATAAAGAGCGGCAGAGAGAACCAGTGTTTGTTATTTAAATAATGTTTTTATACCAGCAGGCTTAGAGCACTGTGGAGATCCTTCTTTTTATTTAGTGTTCTATCTCCTGAGTGTCATTGAAAGATAGATGCATAAATCCAGAGACCAATTCATCTGCCATGTTCCTACCCCTCAATTTGGGAATATAAATTTAAGTTCAAGTATAAGGTTCTTTTCTCAGATGATGTTACATGAGGTTATTTTTTCCCCAGATGATCTTTACCTAAGGTTTTTTGATTTTTTTTTTTAAATTAAGAAGTCTGTGATATTCTTACACCTTCCTAAGCAGAGAAAGCATTACTTTAAATAACTCTTACCGTGATGACTCTTCCTTTACATTAGCAGGATAAGTCATTAACTAGTACCCGGCATCGAATGCTCTGTTTTTCCTCTTACACAGAAAGCTCTTGTCACTTTATGTACTTCCTCTGTGAACAGTGAACTCTGTCAAATAATCACTAAAATGGGGACAGTGTTGCTGGTGTGACTAAGCTACTGTAAAAATCAGGGGAACACCTTCCACTCCTCCAGTTGGAACCCCTTGACTCTCACCTCCAGCTCCATATCAGAATACCTGCTGTGGTCTCCCTTTCCCCTTGACCGAACAGATCACGAAGAATCCTCCAATCTACCTTCCTCCAACTCATCCCTTTATCCCAATCTCCAGCACTAGCAGACATTCCCTGCACACAACAGCTGAGCAAGCCAGAGAAACAGGTATGCTAACTGAAGGCCCTCACCACTCCCTCCTCTCCTGCAAACCCAATGCCCCAGTCTCTTCCTTAGCTCTGCAACAGTACACTTCAGCTTTCGGTTTTTATCTACTTCCTCATATTATTCTGCTGAACAAAAGATATTCTTCTGAATCATACACAAGGTTTTTTCAGTAAGATTGCTTTTGACACTTTGACCTCTGTTTAGGACATATATATAATGTTTAATGTTTACTTGGTGTTTTCTTAAGATTTAATGAGATCAAGGGGGCTGAAATATTTAATCATTTGTCCAGTACTAGTGGTACATGATATATGGAAGGGCAGACAAGAAGAGGAAAGGAGAAGAAAGAAGGGGAAGGGAGGGAAAGGCAGGAGGGAAGGAGAAGTGAGTGGGGAGGAGCAGAGAAGAAAAGAAAACTTAATGATGGAAGATGAGGCAATAAACTAAATGATACGGGATACAACATTCCAATTTTCTGTCCAAAGTGATAAAACAGCATCCTTCTTCATCAGGACTAGGACCTTACCTTGCTCTTGTCACCCACCAGTGTCATGCCCTTGTCTCATTGGTCTGTTGTTACTTAACAAATCTTTCTCAAAGTTCATATAAGCAAAATTTACTGGTCAGGGATGCTGCTTAACTGGTAGTTCTGGCTCCAGGTCCTAGAAAGTAGGAGAGCAAGTTACTCCTTGGAAAATGGAAAACAACCTGCAAGCTTGATTGGGACTGGAGCACCAGTTACAAGATGGCTCCCATCAAGGGTGGGGAATGGGTACTGGTTGCTAGGAGGCCTCATTCTTGCCACTAGAGCTCCCCGTGGGACTACTGAAATGTTCTCACTAACAATGCTGACTGACTTTCTTGCACCCCCTTTAAAGTGAATTTTCATGACCCAGCCTCAGGATGAAAACACACACACACACACACACACACACACACATACAATGGCTTTCACTATATCTGGCTGGTCAAAGAGATCAGTATCTTACAATGTGAGAGGAGACTTCAAAAGAGGAAGATAAAAAAAGGTGATAGTCAGTGGTAGTCTCCTGGGAGGTCAGAGAGATCGGTGGCTACCAAGGCATGCAAACAGGACATTAGCTTCATAAAAACATTGGATGATGCTGTTATCTAGGACTCATCCAATGAACCTCAGATTAATACTGCAACCTATAAGCTTTATAGGTTGTAGTATAAGTTAGTCTGTGTGGATGTGTCTTTGTGCAGCTCCTAGGATGTCTTTGACCATGTGATAATACACTGCTTCCAAGAATACAATTTTCATATGGAAAAGCATGTCATGTTACAGAGTATCTCAGTTACGCTGGAATACAGCAATCAAAATATTTTAACACATATTTATTATTTAACATTTTGCACTTATTTATTAAATAACAAGACACAACAGCAAGAACTATTGTGTTCTCAAAGGGATTAAAAGCTCAAATAATATGCTCAGATGGCCATAACTACAATATTAGATATCATGAATTTCTTTCTTATTTACTTTATTTACACATGTTAATTATACCTGATGGGTTTCATTATGGTATTTTCATACATGTATAATGTATTTCTATCATCTTCATTCCCATTACTCTCCTTTAGTGCTTTCCTCCTGAACCCATTCTGCTTCTCAATTCCCCTACTTTGCTGTATTTGTTAGTTAGTTAGTTTGTTTTTGGTGGCCGAGTCAGTTCCATCAGAGATGCTCACGGCGTGCTGAGTGAGCAAGTATCTGCAGGAAAGTGTATTCCTTCTTTGCCAGTGGCTACACCACTCAAGAACTTGCCTCTCTTCCTGCTAGCAACCATTAACTACCTGTAGATACTTAAACAGGAGTAGTTTCTGGTGAACTCCTTCCTTCTAGCTACCACTGTTCTCCTATATGTCCTGGGGGTGCAGGAACTCATGCGCCCTTCTTCCTTGCAGGCTTACAGGTCCAGTCTTACACAGGTCTGGTGTTGACAATCCCAATTGCTATGAGATGAAACTAAGAGGGCAATGACATGTTCGAAGACAGCATTCTACTTCCCCTTCTTCCTCTGACTATTGCATTCTTTCTGCCTTGTTTTCTGTGATGTTCCTATAGAAAAGTAGGTGATATAAAATTCCTATTTCTGGCTAAGCTTTCAAAAGTCCCTTAGTCTCAGCATTTTGAGTGATTATGAGACAGGCTGTAGTTACAGCTATGCACTATAGTAAATGGGGGATTATCTAACCAAAGATGATGATCATAGTAATCTATGGGGATAACCTTTTGACTAATAATTTAAATGAAAATTTGATGGGTACATCATGTCCATTTAAAAAAAAAAATCCCCACTAGGCCTTGTAAACCATAAATGTCATAGACATTTTTAGTGATGAGGTCATAAGTATTGCCATTACTACCCTGCTTTGTAGGAAATAATCATACTGTAAAGAAAAGGCTGTCTTCTTTTAGATGTATAAGTAGAAATGTAATTTTATTTCCCTATCTAGGTCCACAAGTATGAGTATTATCTCTCTATGGACCAATGGTGACCACTAGATCCTGATCCAAAGTCCCTATTCATCTGACACTTAAGAATAAAGACACAGAAAAGAGAGAAGATCCAGTATTTAATTTCCTCTAAAAATAAGATTTCCTTCTTACTAAAATATCTACTGTATACAGTATCGCCCAATGTCTTCCAAGGAATTATCATTTCAAAGTAATCATTCCTTGGATTGTACATACACCTCCATAATACTTTCATTTAAATGTATGCTAATGAATCTTTAAACCTAGATAAATGCATTTATAGAAGTGGTGTATTAAAAAGCCATTTCAACTTTAGGATCGAAAGGACCTTTAATTTATAGCTCCAGAAAAATATCTATTCCATGGCTCAAAGATCCTCATGGATTATAAAGGAGGAAATGACTAACAGAAAAGGAATTATTCACCACATTATTAAACATGACAAAAAGGTTCTGAATTGGAGCTTAAAATGGGCTATTTAAGATTCCAGCAATCCCTAGGACTTTGGCAACAAAAATGTTCAAAAGCCTTTTATAGCTGCTGTCAGATTTTTGTAAAGCATCTGAGATTCCTGTGAACTTATTTATATAACAAGCTGGAACCTGAAGCCAACTTGAAAGTCTTTCTACTCTAATTATGTAGAATTGGAAATGCCTAGAAATGATGCTCTGTCTTCTCCCAAGAATATCCGCCTGCAATGGCGGCTTCAGAAACAAGTATTTGGAAGCAAGAATGAGCATGTAGCCATTGCGGCTTATTACAAGGAGTGGTTACAGCGGATACACAAACTATGGTTTAGAAAAGCGGTTTGAAAGAACTGCTATTAGCTATTCTCTCTGCAGCAGCACATTGTAAATGGCTGCTCATATTGTTCCCTCCTGGCCTACTAAAGCAGTTTATTTCTGAAGCTCTATAGTTCATGTGTAATCATGGAGCAAAATAATTCAGGATATAATGACCCACCAGGATCTCAACTGATTGAGGTTCTTATCACAATACTGTGCCTGCTGCTCTGCATGGCTTCCCAAGCAAACCCTTTAACCTCTGCACCTCTGCATTCCAACTTGACATAAGGCTTTTCTGTTTCAGAAGAGTCAGTATCTCCTCCAAGCTGTAAATACTAGGAGATGCTCCAAATGATGATGGTTGTGGGTAGTGGTGATGGTGATGATGATGATGATGATGATCATGATGATGATGATATGAGTTTGGAGGAAGGGCTGTGCTTTACTGCTTCTAAAGAGGCTTCTAATGATTCTTCCCCCTACCAGTTACACCCATGCATAAGCCCCTCTTTTTAGGATTTGGTCTATATCAAATGATTACATTTTAACGAGTAGACCATGATTAGTTTATAAATGACTATGACTCCAACCTTTGTTCTTTGCCTCTGGCTCCTCATGTTTGCTATGCCACAGAAAGCTAGCTGCCCTGTGGATAATCCCATATGGCAAATAAGCAGAGAGCAGCTCCCCATAGGAGCAGAGCCCTGCCAGCAGTCACGTGGGAATGCTGGGAGAGAGAGCATCTGGTGAGAGGCTGATGCTGACTTGGGAAATGTTACATGGTTGGTCTGAGTTCTAGGCCTAGCGAGGGAAGGGCTATGAAGGGTACATGAAACAGCCCCTCCTACCTCCAAGGCCTCTATGTATTTCCTCTCCCTATGCTATGTCCACAGACAAATTCTTTCCCAAAGACTGGATTGTGCTTTTGTCATTTGGAAACCAGGATGTGTTTGCATAGAGATGGAAAGGCGTGAGTGAAAGAGGTCAGTTTAGCACAGTGAAGAGAAAGGAAGGCACAGGAGATGCCAGGGTGGAGATCTCCCTGCGGTGGCTGTACTGAAATCCCCACTGGTCTATTGGGCTGATGAGGGCTGCATGCATCAAGTGTCAGAGCTGAAGCCCCATCTCACATTTCCTGAACTGAGATAGCTTTTACTTGACCTTTCAATTTCTGCAGAGGTAATAAAGGTATCTCAAGATGGATCATTAAAAGTGGACCTTAAGTCTAGTATCTGATGTTTTTTTAATAAAAGAAATGAAGGGTAGAAACAGAGGAAAGGGTTTCATCCATAATGCTCTTGCTGCCATAGCTTGAGAACCTGAGTTCAAGTCCAGAACCTACAAGAAAAACAAAACTAGGTATGGTGGTCATGCATTTATAATACCAGTTTAAGGGAGAGAGTGAAAGGCAGGTCCCTTTGGTTCCTTATGTTTAAAATGTGAAAATGGGACATGCCGAAGGCATAACACCTGAGGTTTACTTCCGGCCTCTATGCACACGCATATACATATTGCAACCCTGCCACATACATTCAAATGAAAGCGATATTGAACACAAAGACATTTTTTAAAGATCATGAGAAGATAGGGACAAAAGTGGGAGCTAGAATGCCAGAAGCTTAGAAAGCATTAAGTGCTATTAGAAGCCAGAAGAGACCAATGAGGATGCTTGCTAAGAGACTGTAGAGGGTATGTGGCCCTGCCCACAACTTGATGACATGCCTCTGGCCTCTAGTAACATACAAGAATAAGTTCCTACTGTTTTCAGCCATGACCTTTGTAGTGGTTTGGTACAACAATTCAGGGCAAGCACCAATAAAAGGGGTCACAGCTGGGATACAAGTGAATAAACTGTAATTAGTTAAATTAAAAATTAATTAAAAAAAAGAAAGTTGTTTTTTAAAGAAACTTTAGTGTTTAGTGAGTGATTAAATAAAGATTTCAAAAATTAAAAAAAAAAAAATCCAACCAGAGACAAGAACCACCATCTACACCTGTCATGCCCACCTTGCCAGGGTCTAGGACCAAGGTGAGTAAAGAAAAAATTAGTTACAGTAATTACAGAAAAACTACCTTCACCTACAAACCAAAACCATCCTGAAGAGGGTTTGTCAAAGTCATTTTCTATAATATTTTATTTAAAACAGTAAGTATAAATCAAGATGTATATTATATTATAGTTATGAATACCATCTATAGGTTAAGATACTGCTAGGCATAAATAGATCCACAAAAAAAAATAGGGTTTCTTTCTGATTCAAGAATAAAGTCAGGTGAGCAAGATGGCTCAGCAGATACAAGAGCTTGCCAGGCTGTCTCAGTTCAATAGCTTACGCCCTACTGGAAGAGAACTGACTCCCGAAAGCTGTCTTCCCACCTTCACGTGAGTGCCAGGGCATGCACATGCCCATCCTCACACCCCACCCTCACACCCCCACACAATAATAACAAATATATACTGACGAGCCTAGAAAAGCCCATGGAATCATCCTAACTTAGGAGCCAGCTGCTTTCTGTGTATCTTTAAATTTTAAAACCAAACCTGTGCAGTAGATTCTTACTCTGAGGAAACTTTACAAATTACTGTAACATACATGAGACAAAGCAGCAAGGAATACCAAGATGATTCTGTGATGTGACAACAGACATGCATTGGAATTTCCCATACCCATCAACTATAAACACTGACTGGTAAAAACTGGCAATCAAAAGATGGAGGCCAAATATCAGAAAGCAACAGGAAAGCCTTTCCACAAAGAAAAAGAAAAAAATGGAGGGTGCTTCATGACAGAGTTTACCTAGTCATAAAATGAAATAGAATCTGTATTTTTTGTTTATTGGTTTTGTTTCAAATGTCAATTATTAAATCTAGATAATGAATTAAGACACATAGCAAACTGGAGATCTGCTGCATGTGTAAGTATAGATAAACACACAGAAACTATTGAATTGAAACATTAAAATATTTTCCACAGAAACCTTAAATCAGATTGAGTTTTTTTATTTTTATTTTTTTTAGTTCCCCCGATGCCAATGCATCTAGTACATTAAACCCATAATGCATTCAAAGCATAAAATCATTTTTGAAAACATAAGTAATTTAGGGGTGATAAACAAAAACAGTATAGTATATACCTCAGTTTATAGTTATTGTTTTTCCTTATATTATATTTCTGTGAAAAAAAAAAAACTAGCATTCTAAAAATACATGGGTTCATTAATTCTAATGGTAGAGACTGGAATTTTTACTTCCCAAATTCCAATCACTGAGATTTCTGTGCTTATATTAATGGAGTGTTTATGTCTTGTTTGAAAAACCCAACTGAAAGACCACAAAGTTTATCAACAGCAGAAGCTGAAGGAAAACAACAAGAAGAAGAAAACAGGCAATACCAGTTATAGCTCCAACGTCACTGTCACTACGGCGGAAGAAAAGCATCTATTTCAGGGACCTCTTCCGACCAGGCACTGTTTAACATGCGTTAATGGAAAGGAGGTCATTTGTAGACCGAAGGTCATCTATCTATATGCTTTCTTCACAACAGGGCAGGGCGGAAGAGGCTGAAACATACCTGATAGCTACAGCTGGAAAATAAAGTAGTCCCTTGTCTAAAACCATAAAATTCATCCCGAGAAAGTGCAATTCTCAGTCTGTTGCCCTTCCAGAATTTAGGGGAAATCAACCTATGCTCACTGGAAAGAACTAATTGAGATGAAGAATATGGATGATTTAAGATAAGGGTCTCAAATGTGTTTACAAGTGGAGAAATTGAGATTTCAAATCACACTGGTCATGTTTTGCATGAATTAAATTCCACAATGGATGGGTTCTATCACTATGGATAGCAAATCTAAATCTCTAAAAGTATATTAGTTGAGAAGGTGAATTCTACCTCTTGTGGTGCCAAGGAATTCACTAAAAGGTAAAACCACTGCAAATTACATTTTAAAAAGCAATTTCAGCCATATGCTCTACCTTGAAACCACCAATTCCCTTTGAACCAATGTTCATTACAAACTTTTTTTCAACATCTGCCTAAAACCAACACAACAGCATGTCTTCAAGAGCTCAAAGGGGAATCTGTTCTATACAACAAATCACAAGGGGTTGGGGGAGGGTCATTAACAACTGTCATGGCTGAAGAAAAATGCTGGTCAGTTTCATGCTTAAAACAGTCCATGCAAAACAGATTTGACTAAATAAGATAAATAACAGACCTGATCTTCCATGACCAAGTGTACTTTGGAGATGCCGAAATGCATCCAACGCATTAAAATATGGAGCCATCAAATTCTACAGCTGGAAGGGACTCACCAGATGAATCATTCTGAATTCCTCAGAGAAGACCAAGCTTCAAAAGGTTTGAAGAATGTGTCCAAGGTTACAGGACAGCTGGTAGCAGAACTTGGCCCGCAGAATGGATTTGATTTCATTATTACACACTTTTGGTTTCTATACACCAACAAGCATGAAAGTATCATTAAATGAGCACAATCAAAGGTTGCCCCTAAAGTAACAATTGCACAAGTAAATTACTTTCAGAAAGGGGCAAACAGCAAGATAGAAAGTGCAGAGGGCAGTGTTGGAAGGCTCAGGAAAGGACTGACAACCATAACTTGCAACCATAACTCATGTAAACATTTCTCGCTGACTTTCTTTTCTGTAATATGAAGGGATTCTTGCTTAGACACCTCTACACAGGTAGGGTAGTAGCAGTGACATATTGGATGGTGTTTTTGTCGCTTTCTTATCCAGGTAAAAATAAAAGGCCTAGTGTTTCATCAGAAGATGAACTCATTGTAGTCTACCTGCCTTCTCCAACAGAATTCAGTCCTTCCCACTCAACACGACTTTCTCTATTGACTCAGAAACCACGGGTCTGCTAGTACCTATCAACCCTCCTGTTGAACTCCTGGAGTTGCCTCCAACAGGCTCACTTTACTTGTTGGGTCCGATATCCAGTGTGGTCCTCTGTCGCCTCTATTCTATCAGCTACTTTGCAATGTTCTTGATTTCAAGCTATTGACTCAGAGCAGTGAGATCATCTTCCTAAAGCCTGATTCTTATCTTCTAAATGTATTCTGGTCTCCTGGAGTCCATAGATGCCTTTGCGTCTTTTACAGGAGGGAATATCCTTGTTATGGTTTGAGCATGAAATGTTTGCTATAGGAACTTATGTCCACGGTTTATCTCTACTTAGCGTGCTGTTTGGGAAGTAAGTGAACCTTGAGGAGGTTGGATCTGCATGGAGGAAGTGCATCACTGAAGGCATGTCCATGCACCTCTTTGCCCTCTGTTCTCTGTCCACCTTGATACAATGGATGTTCTCCACCACATGCTGCCACCATTATAATGTTCTGTCCAAATACCTGGTGCCAAGTGACCATGGACTCAACTGTCTTGAACAAATTATTTCCTTTAAATTGCGCTCTCAAATATTTGTCCACAGCTCTGTAAATGAAACTAGCACTATCACTCAGTCATTCAAGAAGCCGACATGATTGCCTTTAAATGATTTTTTTAAAGACAAAAAAACCTTATATGAAACTGCAAAAGTCTTAAAATTGCCAAATGAACACCAATATTTTAAAATAGAAAAATGTCTTTGTAGTGAAGAATATTGTTATATCAGTTGAAAAAGAAAAATTAAAACTGGAAATGCTGAGTAGAGTAGGTATGTTTTACCCAGAGTGTGACATATGCCTGGAATTACCAAAAATAACCACAAGTCTGCACAATGAGTCTCTAACCAGACAGGCTAGACCAAACTACACATGAGCCTAACTAACTCTTCAAACTCTTTCACCCTAATGTCTCCTATTCTCAGACCTAAAAGTCTATGACAGAAACTGATAAAATAGGACCATATCTGACAAGTCTAGCTCATTGCTCATTCTGGCTTCCCAAAGTTTCTGGCTCTTTTCTAATTCTCCTTCTTGAGGTATCCACAGTTCTCCTTGGGTAGGTTCATACATGCAACAAACAAAGAAATAAAACATAGAAGTGATCAATGCAATTAAAGCAATCAGCCCAAGCAATTGCCACTAGTTAGAAGACAAGGGGTCGATTATTCTTTACTCTTCTCTATTCCCTGGAAACTTTAAATAATAAAAACATACTTATACATTACCTCTGTGATTTTTAAAGACATTAATGGAAACTGTAAGTCCTACCAATTAAAAACTCTAAGTAAGAATTTTATCACAGAGAAAAGATGTTGGCTCTCAGGATTAAGAGCTCACCTTGGCCAGATGTATATAAAGTGGTTCTGATTCAATGTCACACTAATATGTTTCACATTTATTTTAATTGCTTTTTAAAAGAAGGATCAAGAGGTTCCAAGCAGAAATTAACTTAAGGCCACTGTAAGTCACTATATTAGGGGTATTCAATAGTGTGCACTTATTTGTGTGTGCTTGTCAGTGTATGTGCATTGTGGGTATGTGTGTAAGTATGCTAGTGCATATATACGTGCATGTGCGTAAGAGTCCGTGTGTGTACGCATGTGCACGAGACTCATGTGCGTGCTTAGGATAGAGTAGAGCAGAAGAAACTATTCTCACTCATTCCTAAACCAATCAGTAATCATGACATTCCAATTCCTCCTGCAATAGGAATTTTCCTGGCCTATGAGAGGGCTGCGATGGTGGATGAAGCGTTTCACTCCTCTCCTCGTACCATGTTGGACAGCCTGGAATACAGAGAAGAGCCAACTGAAGCTGCTTCTGTGGTCTGTGACAGGGATGAACACGGTCCACCAGAAACTGCCAGTGTGAACCATGCTCACAACTTGCTTTGATCCTCTCCCGCCGCTGGACACACGAAGAGCTGTGTCTCAGAACCTGCCTTGCCGCTGGACAGGGACAGCTCTGGACTGGCTTTGATGGGCAGTAATTTGTTTTCACTTGTGACTGTTTATATCTCTCTGCTCAGATTGTGATTAAGCTTAAAAGCTTTAGATAAACTTTCTAAAAGACAGCATTGAACAAAAATATAGTGCCATTCTTCAGAAGGGAAAAGTTCTGGAGAGTCTCCTAAAACTACTGTAGTATTGGCAAAGATAAGCATAAATAAATGTAATGAAACTACTGAAATTTTCAAATGTGTTACTGCATGATAACTCAACCTATTCTGACTCCAAGACACAGGAACTGCATTGAGTTCAGAAATGCACAGAAGCCAGCATTTGGCAGATCTTAAGAGGCTTGTGGGTGAACAGCCAGGAATGCTGGTTGTTCGTACATTTAAAGCAGTCATCAATATACCACTTGAGTTTCCACTTGGTATAACTGGGACCCCCACACCCTCACACAATGTACTGAATAATTACTGTGGCCTGCACATTGGTTCCTAATTGTTTCTTTTATCATTTATTCCTTTAAGGTAATGATATAAATACTCAAAGCATGCCCAGCATAACAATGGTACATACAATAATTATCTTTGTGAAAACTGAAGGCAAAAGCCACTTTTGGTGGCTCCTTTCAATGAATGAAAACACACCAGCACTTAAAAATATTTCAAACTATGAGTAACTGAGTCAGCCTACTTTTTGAAAATTCCAGCTAAATCTACAATTGCAATCCATCTTAATCAGGTAGATTCCTTTACTTTTGGCAGATCTCTGCCAAGAGATTACGGTAGAAAATAAGATTTCAACAACTGTCCCATAAGAATTAAAAATTTACACTTCCATGGTGCTTACTGGAGGCCAGGAACTACACAAGCTTTGCCGGGATCAATATATTTAATCCTCCCAATAACCTTGGAGGTCGTTTTTTTTACTTCTATTTTATACACAAGGAAATGTACTGTTTCTTCACCATGATAACTAGACCAGAATTTTCAGACAAAACGAACTACGTACTTTAAAACTTCAGGTCATGAAAAAACTTTTAGCACAAGTTTTATGTTATGTTACAAGTTACATAGTTTAAACGTGTATAAACACTTGGAGAGGGTATGAGACAGTTCATTTTAGATGTTGACTTGATACAACATTGATATACTTGATACACTTAGGAAGACAGCCTTTAAAATTTTTCTTTATTATTATTATAATTATTACGTATAATTATTGTTTATTACAATTTATTCACTTTGTGTCCCAGCTGTAGCCCCCATCCTCATCTTCTCCCAGTCCTACCCTCCTTCCCTCTCCTCCCCCCAAGTGTCCCTCCCTTCGTCCACAGACAGGGGAGGTCCTCCTCCCCTACTATCTGACCCTAGCCTATCAGGTATTATCAGGACTGTCTGGATCCTCTTTCTCTGTGGCCTACTTAGGCCACCTCACCAGAGGGAGGTAATCAGAGAGACAGCTACTGAGTCCATGTCAGAGATAGTCCTTGTTCCCATTACTAGGGAATCTACATGGAGACAGAGCTGTCAAGAGCTACATCTGTGCATGGGGTCTACGTCCTCTCCATGCATGGTCCTTGGTTAATTCATCAGTCTTTGCAGGGGCCCCTGATCCCAGAATTTTCAGTTCCATTGGTCTTCTTGTGGTGCTTCTGTCTCCTCCAGGTCTAAAGGCACACATGATATACACTCACTTATAAGTGTCTATTAGCCATATAATATAGGATAAACATACTAAAATCTATAGTCCTAAAGAAGCCAAAGAACAAGGAGGACCCTAGGGAAGATGCTTAATCCTCATTCAGAAGGGTAAACAGGATAGACATTGGAAGTAGGAGAAGACAGGGAACGGGACAGGAGCCTTCCACTGGGTTCCTCTGAAAGACTCTACCCGTTAGGGTATCGAAGTAGATGCTAAGACTCATAGCCAAACTTTGGGCAGAGTGCTGGAATCTTAACAAAGACAGTCTTGATGAGGGGTTGTCTAGGTCAGGTGGGCCTGGAACATGCATGTCTATAAGGGATTGTCTTGTTTGCTTTGTTGATGTGACAGGACACAGCCTAGAGTGAGCAGCAGCATTCCTTTGTTGCAGGCCCTGAGTTGTGTAAGTGTAGAGCAAACTAGCCAAGCACCAGGCTCACCTGCGTTTATTCTCTCCCTGCTCTTGGATATGCTCTCAACTAGCTGCTCTAGTTTCTGCCTTAATTCTCACAAAACAATAGGCTACAGGTTGGAGTTGTAAGCCAAATATAACCTTTATCGCTTGAGTTGCTTTCAGACAGGGTATTTTATCACAGAATCAGAAGTGAATATGGAATAGGTTGTTATTTTGGGAGATTGTGAAACCTTTAAGAGGTGGGGTTTAGCTATAGGCTATAGGGAGAGAGAAGTTCAAGGCTACCAGCCACAGTCGTTCTCTCTCCCCTAGTCTGTCATTCTCTTTCACCCCTAGTCTGTCTCTGTCTCTATCTCTCTCTGTCCCTTTGTTTTGCTCCTTTCCAATCAGCTAAGACATACAAGATGTACCACACATTCCTGACCCATGATCCCTACCATGCTTTCCTCACAATGATAGGCTGTACTATTCCAAAGTGTGAGTCCCGATAAATCTTTGTCCTATAAGTTTCTGTTGACAGAAATGTTATCAGAGGAATGGGAGAAATAACTATTGGAGAAAATTGCAACCAGGAGTGGGACTATTTCTGTAACAAACACAACCATGGAACTGGTTTGTAGGAGGTACGTGGAAGAGGTTGGGACTATGGACTAGAGAAATAACAGAATGCAGCATGTGGCAAGCAGAGGCTAGCAGGCTATTCTGGTAGGAATTTTCAAGGCCAGGTATTATGAGAAAGGAGGAACTTCGGCCAAGTCATGAGGTATGTTAGCGAGAAAATTAACTCTACTGGGTCAATTGAGCTATAAACCATGTATTTTATATTCTGGTAAATCATCTGGCTAGGTTCTGAGGTTCAAAACAAATGACGCTCATCTCAGAAGTAATGGACTAGTGTTTGGCAGATGAAACTTTAACACAGCACACCATGAGTGTGTGGTACAGCTGTTAGCATCAAGGTTGTGGTATAGCCACTTGTCTGCCTTTAGCCATATTAACAGTAAGGATTGTGAGCAGAAAACAAAGAACTAAAGCATATACATGTATAGCTTAATGATGAAAATCATGAGAGGACCTAGTCAAAAGCTCCTTCTGTCATGATGTGCTGCCCTCTTAAACCACTGGCCAGAATAAATCCTCCCTTACTGATTATGCAGTATCAAGTATTTTGTCACAGTTACAAAAAAGAAATTAATAAATACGTGTTACCAGCATCATGGGACACATGCTAAACTTCATTATTATTAGTAGTATTAGTATTATTGCTTCTTTCCAATTCACATTTAAGTGCCTTCATTTTAAAGGAATTAATTTGCTGAATCTGACAAATCTGTATTAGAAACTATATTTGAACCTCTTATTAATATTTGGTATCTTTAACCTAATAGCCAATTAGACTACCGTTGATTTTACATGTTTCTGTCAAAAGAAAAAAAGAAAAAAATACCTCTCAATGAAGCCTTCCATAAAAATAAGACATTACAGTATAAAATTTGGCTTCTTTTTTTTTTTTTTTCCTACTAGGCAGCTTGTAGCAGTTATGAAAGATCCAGATGTGGACACATCAATCCTGCCAGCTGTCACAGTTTATGTCTAAATCTGTATGAATCCTACCTGTGAGCCTCTCAGGAACTTGATTTGTTTGGATTTGGGGTTAGGTCTAGAAGAAGGCAATATTTCTTATCATGATTATAACAGAGCTTGTTAAAACAGCAGCATGAATATTCCATCTCTGGTAGAGATCAAACAACATAATAAACAGGAAACACTGTTTCCTCCATGTTTTCCTTGTCAATTATTTTCAGTAAAGTTAATCAAAAGGCATGTTTCCATGGTAGGACAATCTGCTGAGTTGAACACTCTGTAAAGAGACAGGAGATAGGAATAAAGACCAAAATCTTTAAATGTAATGAAACTGGAAAAGTGCTTCCAGAGATACTCCCCAGCCTCCCAATACTCTCTCTCTCTCCCTCTCTCTCTCTCACACACACACAAAATACCACTTTAAACTCTTCATCTCTGTTGCAGATTCTGCTTGATGGAAGTGCCATGAGCTACTGCCAACATGCGAGTATCTACTTTCAGCCCAAACACAGTACGTCTTCAACTGCCATTCATCAAAGCATGTTGATTTTTCTGCTTATTAAGAATATTAATAAATTAGAATCTTTAAGCTGTCTAGAAAGAAGTAAGAAATAACTGCCATGCGATTTGCTACCAATGATAAATTTACATACATTAGAGAAGAGCCATTAACAGTAATTAATGGTGCTTTTACATCTCGGAATGCATTGCAATTGACTGTCGATTTGTTTTGGAGGTGTCTGCAATCATAAAACAAATCTCATTCTAAATGGCAACTTAGTAATTTTTAATAATTTTAAACTCTAATGCACTATTTAATGCCTTGGCAATAACACACTGTTTTATGAAGATAGTTTTTAAATTTAGAATTTTTATTGAACTTTATTAAGTTTAATGAGATTGCATTGCTTATGTTCTGCCTTATTTTTAAATGTTTATATAAAGGTCAGAATAGCTGATTTTAAAAGTTCTATTTTTGAGAATGCATATTCTGTTAGTTAATGACTCCATAGTCTAAATGTAATTCTACCACTTTCTAAAGATAGCCAGTATTTAGTGCCATGTGAGTTTTCATCAGAGCTGGTGATGTGAACGTTTAGGTGAGCTCCATTGTCATCAAGAAACAGCACAGGCAGAAATGGAGAACAGCTTGCTTACTCCAGATTCTTTTTTTGACTTGGTCTGCTTTTGATTAGAACTAGCGTACAGAGAGCCTGGCAGACTCAACAGAGAGTATTTACATTCGCCAAACTTCACAAGAAGTTAAAATAAGAAAATATATCTCCCTTAAGTCAATATATTCCATAATATTCCACTGGTGACTCAGGATCCATTTTGCTGGAGGAAATGAAGAGTAAAATGGAAATCGTTTTTGCTGTGAGAGAGTCAAGGATATGTGGAAGAGAAATTTGAGCTAAAATACCAAACCCAGCATCTAACCTTTGCATGAGTGATAGCAAGCTTAAAACAGATTGGGAGAAAATGTTCAAGCAAATTATGTAGGTATCACTGAGGCCCATCATGCCTCTGGACTGAGAGGTCCCTGGACCCCTCTTGCTTGCAGTCCACCTCATTTCCCCTGAGAACAACCATTGAACCTGTTGACAGGGTCCTAGACTATTCCCTCACAGAAAGAACAAAAAACACAAAGGGCTTTCTGGGTACTGATTTCAGCACAGTGGGAGAGTTTTTAAGGCAAGAATTCTAAATATACCACAAAACACAAACACATTATATGACTTACAAATTTAACAAAAGTATGAAAGAATGATATCAAACACACTTGATGTGTTTAAAAATATGCTTGGTGCTTCTTGGCTCTCACAGACTATAGACATAGTGTTTGTGGGGCATGACAAATGAGACTTTTTCTCAGAATCATCATCACTATAAGATGGACTCTCCGTGCTTCTGTTTTAATTAGACAGAAGTTAATAGAAATCCAGTGAAGGCAGGATCCGCCATTTTTATGGGTTCCTAAAGACTTCCATATCAATATACCATGCTCTTGTTTCACATTCATACTTCATTTTTCTCCAAACAACAAAAGTAAGAAATAAAGAGAAATTATTGATGTAACTGAACTACCAAGTGCACATGTGCTGATTTCACAAATAGGGAGGACAGAACAAACTTGTATTTCTAGAAAAACAGCTGTTCTGAAAATTCGAACCTTCTTACCATATGCAGGAAGTCTTGCTCTACAGTCAGGAAATACACCAACCACATGCTACTTAGTCATTTCACCACAGACTTTCACTTTTCAGCACTCTTCCTTTCATTCCAAAAGACAAGATTCCTGTAGATATCTGTATTATCAGCTCATTTGCCCGAGTGAGACTGAGAGAGTACATATACATGAATTACTTAACCTTAAAATTAATCTTCAGTGACACAGAGATTACTCGCAATGCAGCCATGGCCAGCAGGAGAGAGAAGGTAGCGGAACTTTTAGATGTCTGTGGCCTGAGCATATGCAGGGAGTTAGCTACTGTGGTGATTATTGCTAAAATGAATAGGAGCCACAACTTACTGAGTGCTCATTACAAGATGAATCCACATGCACTTGGCGTAATGTATCACCTCAACGAGCCCTCACAATGTCATTTGGAGAGATTTTTCACAACACCACTTTCCAGATTTTGAAAAAAAAAAAAATAGTACTGCCCATGGTCCTTGAGACCATCACCTCTTTTTCATCAGTGTGGCCATCCGATGCTGGTCTATAACAGTTCCAATTGTTATTAAATCACATTTGAGAGCTCACTCAGTCATATAAAGCCTCAGCTTCACCGTTTGTAACATGTCTGTGATAGGCCACTCACAGAAAAATTCATCTGTGGGTAAAACAATCTTTCTCAGGGAAGAGAAGAGCAATTGCTTACCCAATATCAAATGGTAATCCCTGAAAACATGCATACAAGTTTACAAACTGATGAGGTCATAGTTTTATATTTATGAGGATATATTGTTAATGAATAAATATTCATAAATATGTAAATATATAAAACAAAATTTGTATTTTATTATATAAAAATATATAACATTTGTTATATATAGAAATAAATAAAATAAATTTGTATTTTATGATAAATTTTTATTATATATATAAATTTAGATATGTTTTATTGTAGAAAAAGAGACTATGAATTTGAATGAGAGCAGAGTTAAGGTGGTTGCAGGTAAGAAAAAGGGAAATTTGGTAATTATATTATAATTTCAAAAGAATATTAAATGTTTTAAAGTTCTCTAAAATCTGAAAACAGGCAATTGAGCTTGCTGCGTTCCCATACTGTAGAATTCCTTCCCACTGCAGTACTTGACTTTCTGTTTGAAGGGTTATTTTGCAACTCTGAGCAATGAGAGTGTTCTATATGGGTTGTTACAAGCCAAAGGGATAGTCCCCTTCCTCATCAAATGCAAAAATCTATTAACTGCACATGCATGTGTACCGTCAAATGCTCTTTGGGCTGACTGTAATTTTGTACCAGGCCCTCCATCAATTAATGAACTGCAAAAAATTTTGACACTAACTCATAGCACAGTTGCACAGAGCCCAGAATTTTTTTTGCAAATGGCTTTCAAATGGGATTATTTTGAGAACTGATATGATACACTTGAAATGTTCAACACAGGACTCGTATTAGATATGATCGAATAGTTAACATCCATCTCATAAAGGCAATCTATGATTGTCTCAATTATTCATCGCCAAACCATCCTACTTAAAACTTTCATATCAGCAATGGCTATCGACTCATAGTCAAGTGTTAACTGAGAGGAAGTATCTCAGCATCTCTGACAAGAGTTGAAGAATTTTAGACTGTAACCAACATCTGAGACTTCTATAAATCCTGGCCTTGAGAGTAAATACTTCACAAATCACACAGCCAGCACAAACACTCCGTAAGACCCTCCTTTCTAAGCACAGAAGGTTGTGATCCAGCTAGGCTGCTGGAAGCCAAGTCCTCATCACCTCTGGTAAGAAGGATTCATTAGAGTGATAGGTAACAGTTGCTTCCCTTTCTAGGAGAGTGCTCTGTATTTCTATTATGTTTTGTCCAGAAGTGGTAGCAATTTTTACCAATAAACTAAATACAAACTTTGCTTTCAGTGGAAGGTTTAGGATCATTTATCTTAGAGTCAGGGAGGTGTCTTAGAGAGGAGGAAATACACCTATCCAGATACATGATGTGTCTTCCAAGAACATGCTACTGGGGCTATAAAGGAATGGAGAGTCTCCAGAGCAGTGTTCTCAACCTTCCTAATCCTGTGACGCTTTAATGCAGTTCATACTGTGGTAACCCCGACCATAAAATTATTTCCATGTCTACTTTATAACTGTAGTTTTGCTACTGCTCTGAATTGCAATGTAAACATCTGATATACAGAATACCGAGTCAGTGATCAAAGGGGCTCTGACCCACAAGTTGAGAACTGATGCTACAGATGACCAAGAGAGATATCCGTTTCCAATTTTGAGGCTCTTAGTAGACTTCCTTTTAAAGTCATATTACAAGTTGTTTGAAACAATCTATTTCAACTTAAGACACATTGAATCCTAAAGGAGAAAATGTAGATTCATTATGGTAACTCTAAGACAATGAAAATTTTCTATTTAAATTCAAAACACCAATTTACTTCTCGAAGATGGCGACTAGCACACACAGTTTCCGAGCTGTGGAAGAGATAAAGTTCTGAGCTGATGTGTGGAAGAACTTCTGAAGCCAGGGAAACAACGGAGAGACTTTCTAAACAACAGGGAACATCGCAGGAGGTGAAAACCTTGGTCTCGGGTCACCCACGGACTTGATTGGGGAAGGTGAGAAACGATCCTTTGATCTCTCGGCACTCCCCTCCCCCAGACCTCCCTCCTCCTCGGCACAGGCACAGCCGACTCGCCTTTCTCAGCGCAGACCTAACTGCCTGGGGCCTGCAGCCACTGAGGCGGAGCCCCAAGCCCTTTATCGGCAAAGGCCAGCAGTACTGTGTCTCGGAGCCCCAGATTCACTCGCGGCGGCTGCACCATCCTCCCAGGGCCCGAGTCTGCTAGACGCCATACTAGCTCCGCACGAGCGCCATCACTGACGGTATGGCCCGCCCAATCCCACAGTGACAGAGAATACGCTATATACTCACCAAAACCAGACAAAAACGCCATACAAGCTAGACACACCAGGCGCTGGGCCTCCGAAGCTTGGAGAGCACAGTAAAGAGACCCCAGGACTTCCCAGAAAGCATCTGGACTAGCAACCCAGTCTCCAGTTACAGCGGGACTTTCTAACCTGGCGGCGGAGCAGCACTGAGCTGGCGGGCCACATCAGCCCTCCAGTTTAAGACTAACCAGGGCCAAACCAGAGAACAGAAAGGCTGATTACCCCGATTCCCACTGACGTGACCACCCTGAAATCTCCAGCTGCAGCAAGACCTCATAACCTGGCAGTGACAGCAGCACGGAACTGGCGGAGCACATCAAAGAAGCAGGGCCAAACCAGAGAACAGAGAGCCCAGATACGCCAATCTCTGCCAAGTGTCCTGCCTGTAAGTGAGTGCACCCTTGAGAATCTGCAGCTCCACTGATCCTGGGTTCTGCTAAAACAGAAGCCAGGCATCGAACCCCCTCCCACCCATATACCCACTTTGGGAAACAGAGGGGCACTTGGAACATTGAAGTTCCTGCTCTGTGGGTCTAATTGAGGAGTTAAGGCAGTTAATGCCAGAAATTGCGCTGCGATCATCACTAGCGCCTGCGACATATACATTGCAGAGCCCCTCCCACACACTCAAGGGTTCAACATTAGCCATCACTCTGTCCCTCGAGACACACGCCCACACCCACTTACACACACACACACATATACACACACACACACGCACGCACGCTTGCATTTGCCTCTGTTTGCGCCTGCGTACTTTCCTCCCACAGGTACAGCTAGTCCTCAGCATACGCTAAGGACACGGGACCTCTCTCAACTTCCTGAAGAATTCTCCAGACTCGAGAGAGAGACAGTACCAGTCTGATTGGCAGAATCCAAAAACAAACAGGGAAGGTCTCAGACAAGCCAATGGCCAGGGGTAGGCGAAAGAACACTTCCAACATAAATCAGGACATCATGACTTCACCAGCAAACCCCAAAACCGATGGATACTCCCATTCATCAGAAGCACAGGAAAATGACCTTAAAGCCATGCTTGCTCAATTATTTGAGGCTTATAAGGAGGAAATGAACAAATCTTTCAAAGAGTTGGCCAGTCAATTGGAGGTAAAGAAAGAAGAAATAGACAAAACCCTTAAAGAAACACAGGCAAACATAGCCAAACAAATAGAGGCACAAGTAGAGAAAAAATTAGTGGCATACAAAAAGGAAATAGAGTCCATCGTAGAGAGACAGGAATCCAAATTCAAACACATAAAAGAAATGGTGCAAGGCATGAAAACAGAATTAGAATCAATAAAGAAAACACAAAATGAGAAAACTCTTGAGCTGGAGAACTTGGAGAAAAGATCAGGAACCACAAAAGTAAGCATCACCAACAGAATACAAGAGATGGAAGAGAGAATCTCTGGAGCTGAAGACACACTTGCAGAAATTGATACTTCTCTCAAAGAAAAAGTAAAATCAGAAAAATTCCAATCACAAAATATCCAAGAAATCAAGGATGCTATGAAAAGACAAAATCTAAGAATAATAGGAATTGATGAAAAAGAAGACTCCAGGCTCCAAGGTCCAGAAAATATTTTCAAAAAAATCATAGAAGAAAATTTTCCCAACTTAAAGAAAGAGATGTCCATAAATATACAAGAGGCCTACAGAACACCAAATAGACTAGACCAGAAAAGAAACACATCACGTCACATCATAGTCAAAACACTAAATCTACAGAACAAAGAAAAGATATTAAAAGCAGCAAGGGAAAAAGGCCAAGTAACATATGAAGGTAGACCTATCAGAATCACACCAGACTTCTCATCAGAAACTATGAAAGCCAGAAGGGCCTGGGCAAGCATCATGGAGACTCTAAGAGATCACAAATGTCAACCCAGACTACTATACCCTGCAAAGCTTTCAATCAACATAGATGGAGAAAACAAAATATTCCATGACAAAACTAAATTTACGCAATATCTATACAGCAAACCAACCCTACAGAAGATACTAGAAGGAAACTCCAATCCAACGAAAACGAATTCACCCAAGAAAACAGGGCATACAGATAACATCCCAACAAAAATGAAAAGAAAACAAGCAATGAAACAAGGTAAGATCATCGACTCCATTACAAAAGGAACTAACATGCATTGGTCAATATTATCTATCAATATTAATGGACTCAACTCACCAATAAAAAGACACAGGCTAACAGAATGGTTACGGAAACAGGACCCAACATTCTGTTGCATCCAAGAAACACACCTATGCAACAAAGATAAACACTACCTCAGAGTAAAGGGCTGGAAAAATGTTTTTCAAGCAAATGGTTCCAGAAAACAAGCTGGAGTAGCCATCCTAATATCTAATAAAATAGACTTTCAACCCAAGTTAATCAAAAAAGATAAGGAGGGCCACTATATTCTCATCAAAGGAAAAATCCAACAAGAGGACATCACAATTTTGAATATCTATGCCCCAAATACAAGAGCACCTACATTCGTAAATGAAACAATATTAAAGCTTAAATCATACATTGATCCTAATACCTTAATAGTAGGAGACTTCAACACCCCACTCTCATCAAGGGACAGATCAACCAGACAGACACCAAATAGGGAAATAAAAGCACTCACAGAATCCCTAAATCAAATGGACCTAATAGATGTCTACAGATCTTTTCACCCAAACTCAAAAGAGTACACCTTCTTTTCAGCACCACATGGAACCTTCTCCAAAATAGACCATATAGTTGGTCACAAAGCAAGCCTCAACAGATACAAAAGGATTGAAATAATCCCTTGTATACTATCTGACCACCATGGACTAAAGCTGGACATCAACAACAACAGAAACAACAAAAAGCCGACACGCACATGGAAACTGAACAACTTACTACTCAATGACAGCTGGGTCAAGGAAGAAATAAAGAAAGAAATTAAAGACTTTCTAGAATTCAATGAAAATGAAGGCACAACATACCCAAATTTATGGGACACATTGAAAGCAGTGCTCAGAGGAAAATTTATAGCACTAAGTGCCTACAAGAAGAAATCCGTAACATCACATACAAACAACTTAATGGCCCAACTGAAAAACCTTGAAAAAAAAGAAGCAGATACACCCAAGAGGAGCAGACGGCTGGAAATAATCAAACTAAGGGCAGAAATCAATCAATTAGAAACAAATAAAATTATCCAAAGAATCAATGAAACAAAAAGCTGGTTCTTTGAGAAAATCAACAAGATAGACAAACCGTTAGCCAAACTAACTAAAAAGCAGAGAGAAACCATACAAATCAGCAAAATCAGACAGGAAAATGGGGACATAACTACAGACACTGAGGAAATCCAAACGATTATTAGGTCATACTACAAAAGCCTATATGGCACAAAATTTGAAAATCTAAATGAAATGGATAACTTTCTTGACAGATTCCATCTACCAAAATTAAGTCAAGATCAGGTAGAAAGACTGAATAGTCCTATATCTCCCAAGGAAATTGAAGCAGTCATTAACAGTCTCCCCTCCAAAAAAAGCCCTGGACCAGATGGCTTCAGCGCAGAATTCTACAAGACCTTCAAAGAAGTACTAACACCAATTCTCCTCAAACTATTCCATAAAATAGAAACAGAAGGAACACTACCAAACTCATTCTATGAAGCCACAGTCACTTTGATACCTAAACCACACAAAGATCCAACCAAAAAAGAGAACTTCAGACCTATCTCTCTTATGAACATTGATGCAAAAATACTCAATAAAATACTTGCAAACCGAATCCAAGAACACATCAAAGATATCATCCACCATGACCAAGTAGGCTTCATCCCAGGAATGCAAGGGTGGTTCAACATACGGAAATCCATCAATGTAATCCACCACATAAACAAAATGAAGGAGAAAAACCACATGATCATCTCCTTAGATGCTGAAAAAGCATTTGACAAAGTCCAACACCCATTTATGTTTAAAGTCTTGGAGAGATCAGGGATACAAGGCACATACCTAAAGATAGTAAAGGCAATATACAGCAAGCCTATAGCCAACATCAAACTCAATGGAGAGAAACTTAAAGCAATCCCACTGAAATCAGGGACAAGACAAGGCTGCCCACTCTCTCCATATCTCTTTAACATTGTACTTGAAGTCCTAGCCAGAGCAATAAGACAACTAAAGGAGATCAAGGGGATACAAATCGGAAAGGAAGAGGTCAAAGTGTCACTATTTGCAGATGATATGATAGTATACATGAGCGAACCCAAAGATTCAACCAGAGAACTTCTTCAGCTGATAAACACCTTCAGCAAAGTGGCAGGATACAAAATCAACTCAAAAAAATCAGAAGCCCTCTTGTATACCAAAGACAAAAAGGCCGAGAAAGAAATTAGGGAAACAACACCCTTCACAATAGCCACTAATAACATAAAGTACCTTGGTGTGACTCTAACCAAGCAAGTGAAAGACCTGTTTGAGAAAAACTTCAAGTCTTTGAAGAAAGAAATTGAAGAAGATCTCAGAAGATGGAAAGATCTCCCGTGCTCATGGATTGGTAGGATTAACATTGTGAAAATGGCCATCCTGCCAAAAGCAATTTACAGATTCAATGCAATTCCCATCAAAATACCAACTCAATTCTTTACAGACCTTGAAAAAAAGATTCTCAGCTTCATATGGAGAAACAAAAAACCCAGAATCTCCAAAACAATCCTGTACAACAACAGATCATCTGGAGGTATCTCCATTCCCGATCTCAAGCTGTACTACAAGGCAACAGTAATAAAAACTGCATGGTATTGGCATAGAAACAGAAAGGAGGATCAATGGAATCACATAGAAGACCCAGAAATAAACCCACACACCTATGAATACTCAATATTTGACAAAGAAGCCAAATCCATTCAATGGAAAAAAGACAGCATCTTCAACAAATGGTGCTGGACCAACTGGATGTCTACATGCAGAAAAATGAAAATAGACCCATATTTATCACCCTGCACAAAACTAAAGTCCAAGTGGGTCAAGGACCTCAACATAAAACCAGATACTCTAAATCAGCTGGAAAAAAAAGTGGGAAACAGCCTAGAACTCATTGGCACAGGAGACAACTTCCTGAACAGAACACCAACAGCACAGGCTCTAAGAGCAACAATCAATAAATGGGACCTCATGAAACTGAAAAGCTTCTGTAAAGCAAAAGACACTGTCATCAAAACAAATAGACAGCCTACAGATTGGGAAAGAATCTTCACCAACCCTTTATCTGACAGAGGGCTAATATCAAGTATATATAAAGAACTAAAGAAGCAGAAAAGCAACAAACCAAGTAATCCACTTAAAAAATGGGGAACAGAGCTAAACAGAGAATTCTCGAAAGAGGAACATCGAATGGCAGAGAAACACTTAAAGAAATGCTCAACCTCATTAGCCATTAGGGAAATGCAAATCAAAACGACCCTGAGATTTCACCTTACACCCATCAGAATGGCCAAGATGAAAAACTCAAGTGATAGCACATGCTGGAGAGGTTGTGGAGAAAAGGGAACCCTCCTCCATTGCTGGTGGGAATGTAAACTGGTTCAACCACTTTGGAAGTCAATCTGGCGCTTTCTCAGACAACTAGGAGTAGTGCTACCTCAAGACCCAGCTATACCACTCCTAGGTATATACCCAAAATTTGCTCAAGTACACAACAAGGACATTTGTTCAACCATGTTCGTAGCAGCTTTATTTGTAATAGCCAGAACTTGGAAACAACCCAGATGTCCATCAACGGAGGAATGGATACAGAAATTGTGGTATTTTTACACAATGGAATACTACTCAGCAATCAAAAAGGAGGAAATCATGAAATTTGCAGGCAAGTGGTGGGATCTAGAAAAGATCATTCTGAGTGAAGTATCCCAGAAGGAGAAAGACAAACTTGGTATATACTCGCTTATATAGACCTACAAGACATGATAAACATAATGAAATCTACACACCTAAAGAAGATAATCAAGAAAGTGGACACAGGCGAAGGTGATTAATCCTCATTTAGAAAGACAAATGGGATGTGCCTTGAACTTATGACAGGAGTCTACCACAAAAGGCATCTGAAAGACTCTACCTAGCAGTGTTTCAAAGCAGACACTAAGACTCATAACCAAACCCTCGGCAGAGTGCAGGGAATCATATGAAAGAAGGGAAGTTAGTATGATATGGAAAGGATAGGAGCTCTACAAGGACCAAATATATCTGGGCACAGGGTCTTTTCTGAGACTGAAACTCAACCAAGGACCATCTATGGATATAACCTAGAACTTCTGCTCGGATGTGGCCTGTGGTAGCTCAGTAACCAAGTAGTTTTCCAAAGTAAGGGGGACACGGACTATTTCTAACAGGATCTCAAGGGCAGGCTGTTTGACACCTCCCCCCAGGGGAGGAGCAGTCTGTTAGGCCACAGAGGAGAACTTTGCAGCCAGCCCTGAAGATACCTGATAAAACAGGGACAGATGAAAGGGGAGGAGGTCCTCCCCTATCAGGGGACTTGGAAAGGGGCAGGGAGGAGACCAGGGAGGGAGTGTGGGGTTGGGGAGGGAATGAGGGAGCGGGATACAGCTGGGACACAGAGTTAACAAAATGTAACTAAAAAGAAAAAATAAAAAAAAAAAAAACAAAACAAAACAAAAAAAAAAAAAAATTCAAAACACCAGACTGGTGATACAAAGCAGGCTTTCTCCATTTTGGTCAGAGCATCCCTAAGTCTCCTCTCTTAGAAACACAGCAGATTTCCTCATTTTTGATTGCTGAATAGTATTCCATTGTGTAAAATTCCACAATTTCTGTATCCATTCCTCCGTTGAGGGACATCTGGGTTGTTTTCGGGGAGAAAATCATGAAATTTGCAGGCAAATGGTGGGATCTAGAAAAGATCATTCTGAGTGAGATATCCCAGAAGGAAAAAGACACACATGGTATATACTCACTCATATAGACCTATAAGATATGATAAACATAATGAAATCTATATACCTAAAGAAGATAAACAAGAAAGAGGACCCAGGGTAAGATGATCAATCCTCACTTAGAAAGACAAATGGGATGTGCATTGGACACAGGAGAAAACAAGTAACAGGACAGGAACCTACTGCAGAGGACCTCTAAAAGACTCTACCCAGCAATGTATCAAAGCAGATATTAAGACTCATAACCAAACCTTCGGCAGAGTGCAGGGAATCATATGAAAGAAGGGGGAGTTAGTATGACATGGAAAGGATAGGAGCTCCACAAGGACCAAAAATATCCAGGCACAGGGGTCTTTTATGAGACTGACACTCTACCAAGGACCATGTATGGATATAACCTAGAACCTCTGCTCAGATGAAGCCCGTGGTAGCTCAGTAACCAATTGGTTTCCCATAGTAAGGGGAACAGGGACTATTTCTGACAGGAACTCAATGGCAGGCTCTTTGACCTCCCCGCCCCAAGGGAGGAGCAGTCCTGCTAGGCCACAGAGGCAGACATTGCAGCCAGTCCTGAAGACACCTGATAAAACAGGGTCAGATGAATGGGAAGGAGGTCCTCCCCAATCAGTGGACTTGAAAGGGGCAGGGAGGAGATGAGGGAGGGAGGGAGGGAGGGTTTGGGAGGGAATGAGGGAGCCCGATACAGCTGGGATACAGAGTTAATAAAATGTAACTAATAAAAAAAGAAAAAAAGAAAGAAGAAACACAGCAGAAGTCTCAGCTGGGCTCTATGTGACAACCCAGGTTGAGACCCATGGCTTTACACACAGACCTCCAGTTTATGAGCACTGTCTGCATTTCGTGAGAGCCCACACTCCATCTTCAGCTTTGTTCCCTGGACGTTTACTTACTACAGAGCCATAGACTCACAGCTCCTTGGGAGACATGTTTCTCAATCTTCCCCAATCATTTCCATCCACTTCTACTGATCTCTGGGATTTTTCTCCCCATTGCATCACTGGAAGGCAGTGGAAAGTTCTTAATGTATTTAATCACAGACACTTCCAACTGGTTTCACAACCCAGTGTCTTATTATGACAGGGTGAGAATCCTGAAGAACAAGGGTAATTGACAGTCACTGAGGTCTGCTGCTCTGGATGCTGCACACAGCCAGAGCCCGAGCACTCACCTCCCATTCTTGATCCCTCTAACATTCTGCTGCCAAGAGAAAGAGGCAGTACAGACTTTGAAAACAAAGGTACCTTGTAGGGCTTTTGTTTGTTTGTTTGTTTGTTTGTTTTGTTCCTTTGGGGCCCACAAGCCATCATTTAAAGGTTTTTTTGACAGCCAGGAAGTCTAAATTTCTGTTGCTGTCTGACGTTCTCTGGTGGTTTCAGAGTATTCAAGTTCAAAGCATATGTCATTCTCTCACAGATTTCAGTGTGGAAAAGTGTGAGGGTTTAGCCAGTTGCACAAGACACAGGACAGGACTAGACAGAGGTCAAGGCAAGCCTATAGCCCAGGTAGAAAAAGCAAACAGATCCAGCTATAACCTAGCTTAGACCTTGGTCCAGGGACAAGTATGACAGAAGAAGAAAAGACCAAATGTGAAGGGGCAGAGGCAAGAGGCACAGTACAACGGCTGAGGCTGCTCACAGTGAGTGGGGACATCAGACACTATTGAAGGCTGTGGCACAGGGGCGGACAGACTCATAATCCCTAAGGCCCAGGCACTCCCAGTATCTGGAAAGCCACCTGGACACTGACCAGAGGATAAACAGAGGACAAAGGACTCACCTCTTAGACTTTTACCTTGAAGTTAACCTCAAACACATCTACATGGCCTGACAATTAAAGCTGTGCATGGCCTGAGTTACCACAGGGATCTTCTTCCCCTGTGCTTACCTATGTGTCCCTTATTTCAACATGACCTAACTGTAGCCATCTTTCCCCTGCCCCCGTGAAAGATAAGTTGCACCCAGTGCACATTTCTCAAGAATAGGGATGTTATTCTCTCCCTCTACACAGCACAGTTACACCTTTACTGAATGTAACTCTGTTAGAATAGTCTATCTATTCTGACACTTTGTTTCTCAATTTTGTCAGTCTAATGATGCCCCTAAGTCATCCCCTGCCACAAGGAAAATCCAGAATCTAATCTTCATTAGCCTCATGTGCCTTTAGCCTCCTTTAACCTCAACTTTTTAAACTTTTTCTTAAAACCAACTCATCTTCCCTCTCACATACATTTTCACAAATAGGACGATATTGCTTTAGAATTTCTCCAAGGAATATGGGGATTTGTCTTGTTTCATATTAGTTTTCATGTTATTGATTTTGTGCTTGTTGTTTTTTGTTTTGTTGATATATGGTGACATTTTTTTTCTTTCATAACAATAGAGCGTTAACAAAGAACAAGTCATATTTTAAGTCCCACGAGTTTGAGACAGATTTGGCTTGTGATAATGTTAGATTGTTCTGACACACCTGTTCATTTTGTGCAGTGCAACCTAGAATTAGTTATTGCTAAGAGGTGGGTCACTGCACTGAAGTTTGTGGACAATTAGAGTGCTTTTTGTGCACCGTTGTTTATTTTAAGATAGTGTCTCATGTTCAAATGGCTTTGAACTCCCTGACTATCCAAGGCTGATCCTGATCTCTGAGTCTCCTGGCACTGCCTCTCAAGTGCTGGGGTTACAGGCATGCACTGCCACAGGAACTTAGCCCATGCACGCAGATGGCCTTCTTTTCAAATTTTTATCACATGCATTGATTAGGAGTGCGAGTAGAGCACACGCTTCCTTGGTATGCATGTGGATGTAAGAGGACAACTTGAAAGAATTGGTTCTCTCCTTCTGCCACACAGATCCTAGGGAGTGGACTTGGGAAGTCGGGTGTGGCAGCCAGGGACTTGCCACAAGGAGCCATCTCGACAGCTCTGTTTCTCTTTTTGAGATAGGTCTCAATCTAACGTAAGCTGGCTTCAAAACCCTGCTTCAGCCTCTCCAGGGCTGCAGCCTTCTGTAGCCACTCACGGCTACTGACATGCCTTTGAGATTAGATTCACAGACTCACGCTACGTACCCTTCGTCTAAGACTATCTTGGTCATGGTATGTTCCCCTCAGCAAATATCATACAGGAAAGAAGTAAGCAAGTATTTGCTCAGAACTCCCTACTGGCAAGGATATCATCTAATATCTCGACTGCGTTGTTACCATTATTATTTTCCCCACCTAAGACAGCTTAAGATTATTCTGTGTATTAGTCAGGAAACAGATTTAACTCATTCTGGTTTAGTTATGTACTAACAAACTGCACATTTTTAAAAAAAAGCTTGCAGTGGTATTTTGTTTGTTTTCAGTAATGACACATATTTAAGATTCACTTAATTGCTCACTCCTGTTGTCAGCCACTCGGAGATGTAAGCTTCTATTACGCAAAGGCTGTGGTTTGGGAGGCAATGTTATACCGACTCCTTTTAAAGCTTTCTCAGAGAAACAATACACAAAATAACCAGTAAACATGGCCTGTCTTAAGAGTGGCCTAGCAGCTCAAGTTCCTCACAAGGAGAAGCATTTTGAAGCAATTGGGGATCTGAGAAATGACCTGGTGTATAAAATACTTGCTGTGAAAGCATAAGGACCTGAGTCTGAATCATTGGCACCATGCCAACGCTGAAAGTTGTGGCAAAAATAAGGTAACGAGTAAGAGAGAAAGATACCCAATGTCAGCTTGTGACATTGTGCACATACATGGGGGGGCACACCTGCGCACACAACCATACAGCAAAGACACTCATCACACACATCCATGCACACAAAGCAACAGAGCCAACCCTAACATTTGTACAATAAAGAAAATCAAGCCTTAAGGAGGAAATTATGATTTCCCCAAGGTCACATAGTAAAATAAATCTTATCAGCTCTCATAAGATCTACTTAGTAGGTGATGCTTTAAATCTGAGTACAATCTTTTTGAAGCTCTGAATAATTACCATGCAGCATAGTCTAAGTTCTACTTGGAAAAGATATTTTTTTAATTTACATATGTTTGTGAATGTATATTCTCTCCTATTCTGGGTAATTGTATAAAATGCACTTCTCACTGAATGTTGTGTTAAAAATATTTAAATAATCCTGCTAGAAACCGCAAATGGTAAGCATCCCCCCAAACAGTGCACCGTAGACTTTATCCTGAGAACAAATGATACACTTTCTGATTTAGCAGATCCTGAGAATACACACACTTATAACTGATTCCCAAGAGAGGTGTAACCTGGGAATGCTAGGCTGTCATCTGCAGACATCCCCTGAAAAGGAAGACAAGCACGAGGCCTGAGCGAGGACCTGGCTGCTTCTGAACAATAGCTATATGATATCAGAATAGATGGGTGGATGGACGGCTTGGTACACAAATAAACACATGAGCACCTTGAGAACATCAGTGCTCGAAAGTGCTTCTAAATAACAATTTTCAGTTATTCAGAGTGTTTCAGCCCACCTCATTGCCAGACAATTTGCTAATATAACAAAATAATAAAAATATTGCATTTTTAAATACTCATGACAGAATATATATAAGACCCTGGGGAGAAGTCACTCAATAGAGGTTGGTATGAGTTCCATCCAAACAGATGAGGAGCAGAAGCAGTTTCCACTCCTCAAGGTCGTGCACTTGTCAGCTGGAGGCACAGGGATTAGCGTCCAGCCACTTCCTAGGGTCTTGCTTCTGGAGTAGTCATCTCATCGCTTCACACCTACTGTTAGTCGCTCACATCTACACCCGCCATTTCCCATGCACAAATACTTGCTCAGGTACATATGCCTCCAGCTCATACATGTTTATTGACACTGTCGCCAAAGCCCACTTCCTTAAAAATCACATGCTTCTGAAGTAACTCATGCAATAGTCACGTGTCTAAATTCCAGGAATCTCCACAAAACAAACAAAATACAGTTGTTAGTGCAGAGCATGGGCTGGGTTCCAGGCTGGTGGGGAAGGACAGCCAGCCGGCTAACAGCAAGAGCTCCATGAGCGATTCCATCACCTACAGCTTCCACCGCATGTGGTATATTTAGCTCAGGCCCCGGCACTTTACACAAATAGGTTGCTGCATGAAGTGCAAACAACTCTCTTTTGACAAAGTGATAGCACTGTGGTGCGCCTTGACGGCTTTCTACATCGAAAAGCTTGTCAAGTGGCAAATGAAAGCAGAGCCTTGGAAGTACAGGGATACGGAATGACTGCATAAACCCTTTCTAATTTCCTAGGGGCAGGGAAAAGATGGCAGTTTGCAATTAATTAAAAAGAAAATCTGAGACGTCAAGGTTAGATCTGTTTCAACTTGACTCTGTAAAATGAACTTTGAAGTTACTGGCACAAAATTGAGATGTGACCTCACAAACTTCTTCCAACGAAATGTACAATCTTGTTTAAAGAACTGCTCTGAGTCCAAATTATGCCAGGCAAGGGTGCAGTAATTATCTGTGCTGGAGATGTCTCCTTCCTGCACTGGTGTTGAAACCTTTTTGATATGTTTGATAATGCGGCTTTTTGTGTGCACACACTGCTTTCTGAAACTGTCGACATCAGTGTCATGTTCGGATAAAGCTGGAGAGTTTAAAAGGCTGTGTGCTCACTCTGGCTATATTTAGCTTGAATAAACATTTCTAGCAGATTTCCTCTTCATTCTGCTGCATAAACATGGCTGTGTTGCTCTTGTCTCTTGCTAAGAACCCTCACAAAGAGGCCTCCTGGGAACAGATTTCTAATAGTTGATTAATAAGAAATACAGTTTCTTTTTGAAAACATTATACTTTGATTATAGAGGGCAAATTCATTACCCATGAATCAAAAGAAGCAAAGAATTTCCATAGCATCAGAACCTGATTTGGCCTCAATCTGACAGTTAATGCTGGGCTGTAAATGATTAAATAAAAAGTCCAAGCTCACCCAAGCCTGGGTAAGATAAAACTCAAAGCTGAGAAACATCAAATGAAATGAGAAAAATTCACAGGACTTTCAAACTCAAAAGGAAATAGAGAAGTACGGGATGCATTCTGAAGAGGGTGGTTTCAAATGAAGTTTCTTTTAACTGTTGGTGTTTGTCTGAACCCGACTCATCTTTCCTAACACTCTTCAACAGAGAAGAAAGTTTTGAGAATAAGACCACTGTTTTTACTGAGCTACAACATACCTGATGTGGCCAAACAAAAATGTTTACATTCTTGCCCTTGAGAGGCACATATGAGAGTGAGTGTTTCCTTCCCTTGAGTGTGGTGGACCCATTGAATGTTGGTATGTTGCATAGTGCAGATTTTCATGAACATATTGCTCTTCCAATCTGTATTTGGGAATTGTAAATGTATCTTCAAATGTAATTTTTATTCACTAGATGTAATTGTCTTAGAGGCTTACTGCTGAATAAGCTCACCATTTCTAACTCTTTCTGAACTCTGGCTGGCTGGTTCAACTCATCTGGTCTGGCCCAAATTCCTCTCCAAGCTGACTGATTCAATCTGATTTCTCTCAGCTTCTCACTGAATTGCTTATATTACACTCAATTGAATTCACCTCATCTCAACTCAACCCAACTGCTTCTCCCTGCAATCTCTTAAATAGCCTTTCTTTTCCTGTGTTGTTCTCATGAGAGTTAGGCATAACCTATTTTGTCAAATCTTTCTCTGATTTGTCACTTTTTTTGTCCCTCAACTAGATGTCACTATCAAGCATGGCTGCTTCCTTCTACAAACTAACTTTAGCTTCAATGTTTGGAGTTGAAAGGGTGTGTGCTAAGGGTATGTCTGTATTCTAGCCAGAGTGATTAAAGGTGTGTGGCATGTTTACATTCCAGCCAGATCACAAAGACCTAGACAGTCTTTGGATGTGATCAGCGCAGCCATGTTGCTGGAATAACATTTTTCTACAGGGAATGATAAGGCAAGCCCCTCAACAGAGTTCATGTAGAACTCACCATGCCCTCTTTGTAACAAACTCATGTTTTTGTACTTACTGCCTTAACAAACTACTTAAAACTCACACTGTTCTGAGGTAAAAGGTCGGATCTCTGTGTTACAAGAAAACCAAAGACAGTAAAGAACAGAGAGGGCAGGAAGGAGGCAGACAGACTAACTCGACATCATTCACCTGAGTCATCCAACATGTGACACTGGCACTCGGGTCAGCTTTGCATTATGTAATATCCTCTCACAGTTCCTGACCCATGGCCTTGTTAGATGCAATAATAAATAGTTTTCAGTTATTCTGTTTTGAGTTGTTTATTAAGCAATAGAGAACACATGAATAAAAATACTCCTGTATGTTTTGCATGTACATATTCACATGAAACCAGATGGAGCATTCACAATGCATCACGTTTCTATCATCATTGAAAGCCTCCTTGGCCCATTCCTAGATAGCAGTCCACTGAATAAGCCCCTTGCACTACATGCAGGCGACTACAATCCTGACTTTTATCATTGTTAATTAGGTTGCCCAGTTCTTTAATTTCATGTACAGGACATCACTTAAGTGTTCTCCTCCAAGTCCAGCCTCTTCCGATCAGATTCTGTCTTGGAGGTTCTTAACATTCTTGAAAGTACAGTAGATAGTGTGACTTCATTGCCTCAAAGTGTTCACTGCTGTAATTACTGTTGATAGAGATCTGGGTCAATTCCAGTTTAGGAATTTCATGACTCAAGCTGTTAGAAACATTTTATACATCCTTGAGCAGCTAAGTGCAACCATGTTTCTTAGGTAGTCCTCATTATAGAGTTGCTAGATTGCAGGGCTGGACATATGTATGATAAAGCATTGGCTCAGATTCTGATGACATATGACTCTACTCAGCAGGGCTAAGGTAGGCTCTCCTTCCCCTTCATGAGGCAAATACTGAGAAATAATCATGCCACTTACAGCTGTTTTTGTTTTGTCCTTCCATATTGACCTTTGCTGACTAAAGATGCAATGTTACTGTCTTCAGTAATGTCTACTGTCACCAGTATGACATTGTTCTTGGGAAAATCCTATAAGGCAAAGTCACTCTCTAAAACAGCATTGCAATAAATATGCAGAAATGTCACTTTTTTCATTAGCCAAAAGGTTTTGTATAGCTTAAGGATATGTGGAGTAAGCTAACTATAAAAATAGAAACTTGACAGTGGGGATGTGTGTGTGTGTGTCAAAATAATATTAGTCTTTCTGAGAGTGTGGCAGAAAGAATGACACCACATCTACAAGCATGATTTTTATGGATCTGCCTCTTTGCCAGATGCTACCTTTTATAAACTGCTTTATAAAAACATGACAGCCTAAATGCAGTAGCGTGTTTATTACTTGATAAACTTTGGTGATAAACTAAGGATTGGCTGAAAATTAAAGCCTTAGAGCCAAAAAAAAAAAAAAAAAAACAAAAACCTGTAAAGTATTAGATCCCAAATGTATGCAGATCACGGCACCAGCAGCATGCGCTATTTCTCATTGAGTTAATTACATTATAGCTGCATCTAAAGAATGCTCTTTGCATCACTACAAGTGTGAGTAGAATCTAGGAGGCTACTCAAAGCAGATTGACACCTTTTTCAGAATGTTTGCTCTCTTGGTATTGCACGGGTTACCTACGACAATTTGCATTTTTAATGAAAAGTTTTGTGAAAAGACTTGAAAGGACTGTAAGAACATCTTAAAATATTGTCATGGGACACACTTCCTGTTTTCATTATTAGTAGTTATAAATGGCAATGTTTCTTAATATGTGTCATACTTTTTTACAGCATCAACTCTTTTATACCAATTCACATTCATCTTATCCTTATAAGTATATACAAACACCCACAAAACAAAATCTACTAAAGGACTTTTGAAAATCAATCGCTGTAACAAATGAATCCATAAATAAAGTCTCCGAAGCATTCCACGCCCCCTGAAATGTCATTTGTAGTCTTTGTAACTGATTAAGTGATCCAGAGAAGCAAAATCAAAATGAAGTGACTCTTTACCAACTGATCAGCTGGGATTCCTCTGCTCTTTGGATTTCTCTGTTCCTCACTATTTACCCCGAGAGTCCACGGAGTTTGTCAATGTTTCTCTATTACAAAGCTATCAACATGCAGGTTATATGAGGTAGACTTTCATAAAAATGCTGCTCAGAAAAGTAGCAAAATAGTCATTCTCTACTTACCTCAGTGTGCCAAAATCACAACTTACAGACTGTCAGATTCTCATTGACACTGAACATTAGGGTTAGGGGTTATGGGCCCAAGATCTGTTACGGTATTTAAGTCCAAACAGTATAAAATGATACAGCAATAAAAGGGTTTTTCTGAACATGAAAACAATCAGAATTGTTTTTTTTTTTTTTTTTTTTTTTGGGTTTCCTAATACAAATCAAAATGTGCTGCCTCTTCCTTTGGAAATCACACAAAAGAATTGAAAACATTAAAGCCAAACTCAAGTTCAGATCTTTTTTTTTTTTTTTTTATCGTATGCAAAAGAAACAGCATTGAATCAAGAGTGCAATCAAAGTAAGTTGGAAGTGACTGGAAAAATTGCAGAAAGAGTGGGGGACAAAATTTCTTATAGAGAACAAACAAAACAAAACATTAAAACAAATGAGAAGCAGACCGAGCCAAACCTTTCAAAGTTCCCAGCCCTGTACAAGCCTTGTCACAAAACATGAAGCTTATTAGCAGGGTCATGACCTTTATAACTGGCTTCCTGGCCATTTGATGGAAGGTGGAGAACAGAAGCCTACAGTCAGCAGGACTGTGAGTCTTGACTCTAGTACTACTACTCTACATTTCAGAAGATCTTTGTTAGTTTTGGAGTCATAAATTTTATGACTTAAAACTCCACACCTACTATCTTCCTGTTCTGCAGCTCAGAAACTTACCGTTTCACCAGTCTAAACTTGAGCTGTCCTTCCCTCCAATTACTGGGGGGGCTTTGTGCAGCAGTTTCCTCTAAGATCACAACCTTCCCTCTTGAAGCTCTGTACACAGGACAGTAAGGGATAGTGGTGAAACAAAGGTGTTTGAATGGTGAAGCTCTTTAAGACACAGAATGTCCTAAAGGAAGGGGAAGAATTCCATCCAGCAGGATGGCAGAACTTCCAAGAATTTGGGCATGAGCATCTCTGGCAGCCACTACTTAGGCCACTCACAATCTCTTTGTCTGCCCAGCCCAATCCATTCATTTGCTCATATACTTACTCTACCCTATACTGGAACCAACTGATGATTGGTTACCAACTGGCATGACAGAAAACACAAACAAACAGGAAACCATAACCATTTGAAGAATAAGCCAACAAGTCCAGGTCACTATGGAAGCTTGCTTTTTGCAGAAACTGAGAACACATTCTGACAAGGTGGTGTTTCTTGGGGTCGGGGTAGTAAAGCTGGGCAGAGCAGAGATGCCCGGAGCATCATCTAGCTCAGGAAAACTGACTGCCAGTCAAAGGGCAGAGTCAGGGCTTGACGCTAAGGTGGAGCCAGAGGACTTACTTACCAGAATGGGCAGACCTGGGCTTTCTGCAAGATGCAGGAATTTGCCTTGTAAGCACTTAAAAACAAAACAAAACAAAACAAACAAACAAACAAAAAACATGGCCAGGACAGCAAGCGGCTCAGCTCTGCAGCTGCAAGGCTACAGAGGAAGCTGAAAGACTACAGGGACTGTCATGAAAGCTTCCAGAGATCTGTGGGAAGAGGATGTTCCTATCTACTAGAGATGGCGCTGGTATTGTGTGAAGCTGAGTAGCTGACATTGGCCTTCTCATGTCCCAAAAGGCCCCTGATGCTAGGGAAGAATTATCCTTTTATTTAGCAACCTAACTGGCAATCACACTCCTGTGTCCCCACAGGTGGTCTTCCTAAGAAAATGTTTCACCATATCACCCAACCATGCCTTAAGTTAAACTATCTAAAGCAAACTTTCAAAATCCAGAGGAATTTACCTAAATGCTTTCACATTATTATGTTGTAAGCATTCTTCCGAAGTTTTATGTTGCTCACATACAGAGTTAAAGTTCCAAGTAAAGAGTCCCTTTTGTTTTAATTTTGTTTATTTTTGTGCAAAACTCGAGAAGCAGGTGTGGTCAATGAAAGAGCAGAGCAGGTGAAAGGGGGCTGTGCAGGGTATTAGAAGCAGCAATGTGACAAGGTTGCAGTCAAGAACATAATTTCAAGACAGAACCTCAAAAATTACATTTAAGGGCCACAAGTAACCCAAACAATCAACCTAGCAGTGTATCAAAGCACACAGAAGACTCATAACCAAACCTTTGGCAGAATGCAGGGAATCATATGAAAGAAGGGGAAGTTAGTATGACCTGGAGAAGACAGGAGCTCCACAAGGACCAAATATATCTGGGCACAGGGGTCTTTTATGAGACTGTTTCTCCAACCAAGGACCATGTATGGATATAACCTAGAACCTGTGATCAGATGTAGCCCATGGTAACTCAGCATCCAAATGGATACCCTAGTAAGGGGAACAGGGTCTATTTCTGACAGGAACTCAATGGCAGGCTCTTTGACCTCCCCATCCCCCAAGGGAGGAGCAGTCCTGCTAGGCCACAGAGGAGGACATTGCAGCCAGTCCTGAAGATACCTGATAAAACAGGATTGGATGAAAGGGGAGGAGGTCCTCCCCAATCAGTGGACTTGGAAAGAGGCAGGGAGGAGATGAGGGAGGGAGGGTGGGATTGGGAGGAAATGAGGGCGCTGGATACAGAGTTAAAAAATGTAACTAATATTTAAAAAAAAAGAAAAAAACAAAACAAACAAACAAAACCCAAAACATTAAGTAGAGAGGGAATAATTAAGATTTTAATTAGGTAACTTTTGATAATTAAGTATATCAGATGAATCACTCCTCTCACTTTAGTACCATTTACACTAGCTTGATTTTAATTTTTTTTTCCTTTTTCTTTTCTTTTTTGACTAGGTCTCACTTCGTAACAAGCACAGGTTGGCCTGGAACTTGTATGGGTTCTCCTTCCTGGGTTTTCCAAGTGGGATGTGGGTATTCCCACCACTCCCAGAAATTTTAATTCGGATATTAATCCTTGTCTAGGTACTATCTCCATGAGGAACAACATGCCTGCATGGTACATTTGAATTGGTTGGTGACTATCTTTCTGGTGTCAATTTCAGCAAGTCACATAAATCTTAGGAGAACAATGTTATTGACCTAAAAACACTGAATCAAATTTTAAAAAAGATTTTTATAAAGCATGTGGTATAATTTATTTAAAATCACAGCTAACTTCAAAAGAAAGATGGATAATTATAATTAGGAAGATATAAATTTGAAATGGAGGAACATATTAATATTTTAATCTTCCTGATAATTCTTTTAAATTACTCAATATTTTTATACTAGCAAATATTGCCTCAAGGACTCAACTGAAACCCACGTAATAATGATCACCATTTAATGAATTTATTAAATAAAACATTTTCAATTACATAGTAAATCTAATGAGATGGCCAGAATAAAAGCAGATCTACAAATTCTAGTGCGAATGAGGCAAATAATAAATGGTCTCTGAACTTCTCGTCTGTGCGATCAAGGACACTCAAAGCATGTTTGCTTCTGTCTTCTCGGTAAGTCTGAGCTTTCTCAGCATGATCACTCTGCGAGTTCCCCCACCCCCGCCCCCGTAAGACGAAGGGGCAGCCCAGACCTCATTTATTCTTCTAACAACCTGGAGGATTAGCCTACATTAGGGGTGAGCAATCAGGTGGTGAGAGATTAAAATCCTTCACAAGATCGCAGAAGTGGCAGAGGAGTCGTCAGAATTATAGGCCAAGCCCCACACTGAGCAGTGTTCCCGGCTGCGCACTTTTCACTTACTTACTTCGGTTTGTTGAATGCAGCGCACAAAATAGGCAAGTACTTTACTAGGAATCCACATCCCCAGCTTTAGCGCCAAATCTAAGGACTTTCTAAAGGACCAAAAGGGACCTCTGTCTCGGCTGAGTCAAGATGCTCTAACAAAGTATCTTTGAATGGGTACTTGGTATAAAGAAGAGAAATGTGTAAATCAGTTCTGAGGTTAGAAAGTATAAGGTCAAGAATCAGGCAGATGCACTGTGTGGGAAAGGCTCTTGGTGGCGCCTTCTTCTTTCCCTTATGGGAGGCAAAACAGCCCCTTTGAACATCTTTGTAAGGTGGCGGATCTATCCATAACGGCAGACCCTCCCATCAGATAGACCTCTCTCAAAACTTCCTGCCGCTTCTTTCATGTTGGATATCAGTTTCATAAAATGAGTTTTGTAAAGACAAAATGATGATGATGATGATGATGATGATGATGATGATGATGATGATAATTAATAAATAACACTATCTATGTCACTATTTCCAACCTATACTTCAGATGATAATTAGAATGTGTGTGTGTGTGTGTGTGTGCATGTGTGCGCGCATGTGTGTGTGTGTACACACTCATTCATCCAGGGGATGCACATCACTGTGGGGGAGGGGACTAATATCAGGCATCTTCCTCAATTATTGTCTACCTTTTTTTTTTACGTTTATACCACTCAGATAATTAAAATTTTTAAATTTTATTTTATTTGTATAAGTGTTGTGCCTGCCTGCATGTATGTATGAATGCCATGTACATGTCTGGCATTCATATCCATGCCCTTGGACACTGGAAGAGGGCATCAGAATCCCTGGAATGTAATTACAGGTAGCTATAAGCTGTCATGTGGGTGCTGGGATTTGACTCGAGGTCCTCTGGACGAGCACCCACTGAGTGCCCTTACCCACCGAGCAATCTCTCCAGGCCTCCATCCTATACTTTGAGCTCCACGGAACCTAGTCCTGACCACCTCAGCTAGGCTGGCTGGCTGCTAACTCCCAGGAACCGTGTTCCCTCTGCTTCCTCAATACGGAGATTACAGGCCTGTGCCAAGGTATCTGGCTTGCTAGATGGGTTCTAGGATCCAAACCCAGACCCTCATGCTTACATGTACATTCTTTGTTGGAAAAGCCAGCTCTCCAGGGCTGAAAATCACTGGGGGATTTCCAGTGTTGTTGTTTGTTTCTTTGGTTGCTTTTTACAGCTTTTTGAGGTAAGTTCTTGCTGTGTAGCCTAAGCTGGTATCAAAGTTGCAATCCTCCTCCTGCTACCTTCCAAGTGCTAGGACCCCAGGTATTCATGCCACATGCAGATTCCTAGGAGCTGTTTCTACTGTTTCTTTTTAACTATTTTGTTGATTCCAGGATAGCAATGATTAGGTTGCCCACCCATGGTGAGGGACTCTTGGTGTTTGTGTTTCCAGAGACCCCTGAGAGCACTGTTATGGAAATGTATTTATTGAACACAGTACACGACAGATACCTGTGATGCATAGAACCCCCCACAAGGTTAAGGTGCTTTCACACATGTCACCAGATGTGGCATCTTATTAACGAAGGTCACAAAGAAAGGCTGGTAATTATGTCAAATTAAGGTTTAAGCTAACAGGCACAAAGGAACAATTAACTTCCTGACCTTGTAGGCCAATTCAAACATTACATTACTTAATCCTTTTGTTTTATTCATTATAAGTCTAAGGACAGATACAGTGACTATTCTTCGATTCCACAATCAGTAAATAAGAGGAAAGGGCAAGACTTTGGCTCTTGTGCTCCTGACATAATGCCTGGCTAGTGTCCACTCGGCCTGCTTCTAGCCTTCCCACTTGGAATCTATCAGGATTATGGCTAAGCACGGGTTGATGGTGGTGGGAAACTAATGAATAAAATCACAGGGTCATAATACCACAACCCCAGCAATTTTCAGTGCAGTTTGTACAAGAGTGGCAGAGGAGGCAGTGCTCTTTTTTCCCCCATTGATTAACACAATATAAAGCCAGTAGCTGGAACAACGGCTGAACATGATCAAAGACAAGCATATACAGTATCTTCAGAGCAAGGCGTTACAGTTTGGATCTTCTCACAGGCAGCCTCAAGGCAACTTAAAGACATCGATGGCAAAGGCTGCACTTGGTGTGTGAAGCATTAACTTGATTGTTTATAAAGAATGTACCTGATTGTGTCTGAAGTATGCAGCCGATAGTCTCCTTACACAACATCACACATGCGCCTGCTTCCCACTGTTTTCATTCTGCCCATTGCATGGTTAATTGCAGAATGAGAAACTGGGAGCCGTAATGTTACTGATGGTAGACTCTGAGTGCTTCTTTAGAGCAAGGCTCGTTAACTTGTCTGAGAGACTGCCATAAATCAATGTCCCAAAAGAACACGGAAAAAGAAGTTCCTCTGGGTCAGTTGACCTGTCCTATGTTATACCTCAGAGTAAAAACAAGGCTAGGAATACTGTGGTCTCCTGATAGGAAAGAAGGGACTGAGCTTGCATGCTGCAGCCATGTCCTACACACAAAGGACTAGCTCATTTGCTAGTCTCCTGCTTACTGGATCAGCTTACCGAATGCTGTTATTATTGAAAAGAAAAGAGTCCACTTCTACCACACTCAAAAACCCTTCTGTACCATCTATGGGCAGTTAACCTTGCTAACCTTGAAACAGACACTAAATGCCTGCTGGAATCCACCTCTGCCTGAGGCTCTGAGCCTGGGGCCAGCATTCTGGCTGTTGAAAGGAAGGTTAGAAGCAAAGGTGGTAAACGTCTCCCTCTGGCTAATGAGAAAGGCTCTAAGACTTGGAAGAATGCTGAAGCTTGCCAGAAAGGCCAGTATCCACAGTTCTGCAGGTGCGCTCGGGGCCATAGAAATTTTGTTCACATGGAATCACACCAACAACAGCAATGTTGATACTGACAATTCAAAGCTGCTTGTATCAGACCAAACTAGCCCCCAATTGCACGTATTTATAAACTGCACATTCATTTAACCCTCAGTCACTTCGAGGAAAGAGAATAATCTGCCCATTCTCCTCCAAGGATGATGGGACAGCAGGATTTGATCCCTAGAAGTGTCATCCCAGAGTCAGTGTTCTACACAAACATCCAGTCTCTCCAGGATAAGCTGGCTCTATGTTTATGGAATGACTTCAGGAATGATTTGCATTCAAGGAAAAAGGGGAGAGATTAAATCAGTTGACTGGCGCAGTGGCTCTGCTTATTAAATAAGAGCGTCGCCAGCCAAGTACATTGAAGAGAGTCAAAGTGGGTTTCTTTCTTTCTTTTGAAGAACGGGTTTGTGTGAGTGTGTGCCTGTGTGTGTGTGTGTGTGTGTGTGTGTGTGTGTGTGTGTGTGTATTCACAATGCCTACTAAAGGACAGGCTGAGACTTCATGCTAAGAAAAAAGGACTAAACCATATTTTTTCATATATAAAGTACTGCAGAAGAGTAGAGAAAGAAAACCCCACTTACACCAAGAATGTAGAAATGGGAAGGCATGCAACATAGTTCACATTACATTTTATTGCATTCTATTAAGCGGCCAGAGGGTTTTCACAAAGCAAAGAAGATCTCGAATTAAATTACCATTATTAAACCCCTTAAGCCTCATAGTGAGTTTCTGTTTATGAGGTAGTTCATCTGTCTTCATCACCAGACAGAGTTGTTCAAGGGGAAACAGATCAGTGTGCCTCCATCCCCTTCTGGAAGGTGCTCAGGTAAGCATGGTTAGAAATGAGTGGCAGGGAAATGGCAAGCATATCTACTCTTTGCCGTAATTAGATGACCTGGAGAGTGTTCATTATTTTGTACCTTAGTCTTTTGCTTCTTTTATGACAGTCACTTTGGAGATGCCTGGTAAAGGCGCTCTGACAAATCTGATGCTTTGGGGTTCCATAATAGAAAGCTAGGGTTCCATCTTCTGTGGGAAGCACAAAGTAAAAGGAGAGAGAAAAGGAGAGAACCAGTCCCAATGATGGTCCTCATAAATACACACACACACACACACACACACACACACACACATACACACACAGATACACACACACACACATACAAACTTGTTTTTTCAAAAAAATTAAAAGAAAGAACCCTACTTTAACTCTCTTCAATGTACTTGGCCGGCGATGCTCTTATTTAATAAGCAGAGCCACTGCGCCAGTCAACTGATTTAATCTCTCCCCTTTTTCCTTGAATGCAAATCATTCCTGAAGTCATTCCATGCCCATGAACATTCAGATATTTATGGACTGGCTCTATAAAGGTCGTAGAGAGGTGACTGGATTATTGGGACTGTGTTACTATATCTCTCTAATTTTCATTCACAACGCTTGCTGAAGGACAGGCTGACATACCTCATAGTAAGAAAAAAGAACTAAACCGTATTTTTCTCATATAAAATGTATGACAGAAGAAAACCCCACTTACACCAAGAATGTAGAAATGGGAAGGCATGCAACATATTTCACAATTACATTTTATTGCATTCTATTAAGTGGCCAGAGGGTTTTCACAAAGCAAAGATGATCTCAAATTAAATTACTATTATTAAACCCCTTAAGCCTCATAGTGAGTTTATGTTACTGAAAACTTTTGATAAATTAAATAACATACAGTATATAAGTATTAGATAAAATCTGATATATTTAAAATGGCTTTCTTACATATCTATAACCACAATATAACACTTGAAATGTCTTAGATACATTTTTCCTGCAGTAAGAATATTTTATTTAAATTCATTCTTGTAGAAATCTCATTAATGAGATCCACAGAGCAATAATCTAGCATATAGAAATGCCTTGAGATGTTTTTTTTTTCTCAAATTTCTTCTCTAAAGTAATTCTGTTGCTAAAAATGTATTTTTATTTTGAATCTAATAGAAGTTTGGTGAATAAAATAATAATGTGGATATGAGGCTAAATCTTAGTAGTAAAAGAAATTTTAAATGTAAAATACCCTGGCAACAAGGAGATTAACAATACAGAGTCAAACTGTTCTGGGCTCTTCAGAAGAAAATTGGATCAGTGTCCTCCTCTCCCCAAGCAGGGCATTTACTGCAGTAAAAGAGATGGGGCAGATTTGCTCTCCCCAGATAACCACGCTATTCTTTCATTGAATGTACTTACATTGTGGACTATGTAATAGCTCTTGAAATGTTTCCAAATGTATGTAATTATCAGCCCCAAGAGAGCACAGTTGTACTTAGATTTTCCAATCAATGGGGAATCATGTGCAAATATGATCTGAGGGCACTTCCTATCACTAATACTACACAGAAAAGAACCTGACCCTGAGCTACCAATAAATTCAGCCATATTCAAACCATATACACACCAGCCATATCTCACAGAAAATGATGGTTATTATTTAAAAGACACACAATTTTCTTAAACAGAACTCTCTGCCCTGCTCAGAATTATCTGTATTAGCGACCACTGCCAGGAGACAGAGTGTATGTCTACATTGTGACGTACACTGTAGAAAAAACTCTTGATTAGTTTCTGTTGTCAACCTGACACAAGTTAACATCACCTGGGGAGAGGGAACCTTAGCTCAAGAGCTGCTTGATGAAATTGGCCGGTGGTGATGGTCTATTGGTCGCCTGTGTGACATCTATGGGACAATGTCCTCGTGCTAATTTATGTTCGAGGGCGCAGCCCACTGTGGGCAGGGAGAGTCCTAGCCCTGGACTGTAAAAACGCTACCCTGGTGAGCCAGAGAGGCAGCAGTAAACTGTACTGCACATTTCCTGCCTCCAACTTCCACAGCGAGGGATTGGAACCACAAAGTATGCGCCACGGAAACCCTTTCCTCTCCAACTTGCTTTTAGTTCTGGCATTTGTCACAGCAACAGACATGAAAATTGAACAAACAACAATACAAGATATATTTCTGAAAGAATAATTTAACAAAGCTGTGTTTTTCCTAGTTTTCTATTACAGGTATACTCAAGTAGTAGAAAAAAAATAGAAGGAAAAAAAAACTTTTTAGTTTTTTTTAGATTCTAATTCAGTAGACTGGCAATGTCAGTTACACGAATTAAAGGAGACAAGAGGTAAGCCATGACAGAAATAAGAGACTGTACCAGGAAGACTAGACAAAAGTCTTTCTCATGTAGGCAGTTTCCGGACTCCCCTGTAGCATTTCCTCTGTTTTTTTCCTTGAGTCATTTCTTCTCTAGACTTTATCACTCTCCAAGGCAACACACCTTCTCTGTTTGACCTTCTTCATAGCTGTCCTTCTCCACTTCAGGAAAAGTGCTCCATAAAGAAGGCTAGAATGTTTGTTCACTGCTGGGCCAGTCATGATGATGGATTGGTCCCTCCCTTATTTGCCAATATACTCCCAGAATCTAGTCCAAGGGTCTGCCACCTCCATCGGCAAGGTATCACATAAGAAATGCTTCAGGCTTTGTAAACCATACAGTATCTATTTCAGCTACTTAACTTTGATACAAGAGGGGTTATCATGACTATGGCTATGTAAATGATAGGTATGGTTGTATTTCAGCTAAACTTTATTTTCAAACACAGTAGAGGGACAGACAAGGTCCAGGGATGGAATTGCTGAAGTTGAGATAAATGATGCCTGGCTCACAGCAGGTACAACTGAATAGATATATAATATTGCGAATGGGTATGATACCCATACACCAGCTCATTCTCATCTTTACCACCCTGCAACACGGTGTCCAGCTGCCTTGTGGAACAGGTACGCAGTCACTGTAAAGCAGAATGGATGAAGAAGCACGCAGTTTTCCTGAATGATTAGGGAGTCTCTGGTAAAGGTGAACCAACAACCCAGCTGGTCTATATTTCATTTACGTATGCTCAATGTCATGTCACATGCAGAGAAACGCTGACACCACAGAAAAGCTACCTGATTCTGCTTCTGTAGAAAGGACATTGTACAGCGCCAGCACACCAGCCTCTGCAGAGGCCGGGGCCTATCACCTATGGGTTTCTTTAGCATGCATATGCTGGGCCTTCCTTTTAAGCTCAAGGAGGTGACGATTAAATAAAATAGAATGGTACGCATATTCAAATTTAAGACCAACTGCTGTGTGCTGGCTGAACAGTCATATTGTATTAAGGTCTCAGAGGAAATTCAACCAAATTCAGATGCTTCCAATGAAGGGAATGTACAAAATGGGATTATTTGCAGAACATCAGGCAACAGGAAGCAACAGGAAGTCAATCAGAGAGCCACAGCAGGAAGGCATGGCATCCCCAGGTCTCACAGAAAGGCTGTGGCAGGGAGGGGAGGAATTGTGGAATCTGTGGTGCTGAAAGATACTAGTAATGGCTGGTGCAGAGAGCCATGGTTACTGAAAGAGGAGTCACTGCCACTGCAGAGGGAGGGAGGGGATGTGTGGGGAGGACAGAATCTCCTACTTCTCTGCTCTGGGTCACTGATTCCTTTTCTAGACCCCACATTACTCAACCAAACATCTGAGAAAGTATGGGCAGTAGAGTCCATAGAGCAAAAATGGGAAGAAACTGGGTATGAGCAAGGAAGGCTGGTGACAGCGGAGTGGTAGGCAGCTAAGGGCATTTGCTCCTGAGCCTCATGACCTGAGTTCATTCCTCAGTACCCATGTGGTGGAAGGAACTAACTAGCTCCAAACAGTTTCCACACAGCATGGAACATGTACACAGACACACATACACACACACAAACACACACGACATATTATACGCTTTAAATAACTGGCCAGTTATGATCAGGAGGAAACCAGTGTGGCTATGGAAGGACAAAAATAAAAACTTCAGGTAGACATTTCAGAGCAGACCACAGAAAGTCATCCAAACACTGGGTGACTGGCCCTCACGTCACACCCACACACCAGGACTTAAACCAAACCAAATCTGTGTTGTAATTTATGCCAACATTTTTGACAGGGGCAGTTACCCATGCCTGGGTAACAGTTTTTACCTCTTTTAGTAGAGCTAGTATTACTCCTAGAATCAGAGAGGAATGGAAAGCAGCACCTTTAATTTTCGAATTACAATTTAACACACTGACAAAGAACCATGATGTAATTGGTTAATTCAGAACCTTAGTACACAATGGAAGAATCCATCTGTTATCTGTGCAGTGTAATTCTTTCACGCCACTAACTTTACAATCAAGCCAGGACAATTACTGTCCCTTACCTTAAATAAAGCCTTTTGAATTTCATATGCACTTAGGTACATGCCAGGGACAAGAATCATGACAGATAGTTGTTCGTTTCAAATTAGAATACACTGTCTCTAATGAGCAGGTATGGATATTTCATGCACCTACTTGTACACAGTTTTGCACGATTTTTTTCATTCAGCTTCGCTAACTATTTTCATATTTAATGACTACGTCCACGCGCACATGTGCATTTGTGTGCATGTGTGTGTGTGTGAGAGTGTGTGTGTGTGTGTGTGTGTGTGTGTGCGCGCACACACACACGAATTCTCTAGCTGGGGATTTTAGCCATTAGCTTGTAAAATAGCCAAAGCAGCTTCCTGCAACCTCTATCACAAGTAAAGAATTCTAACATGGCCATATGTATGGGCAAAGAGAAAAGCAAATAGTGGATATTGATTTCTGCTCATCTTAACAGGGCTGTAACCTGTAGTAGCCATGATGCCAGCCTAGCTGCTGGCACCAGCTCTTTCTAACTAGGTAACAATCAGAAGGGTGGGGAATATATTTGGATGTAAAGGAGGTAAGGCGAGCAGCTGGCTGCAGGAGGCACAGAACCTTGGTCATCCACCTTTCTGCCTTTGCTCACTAGAGTATCTGAGGAAAGAACAACAACAATCTTGTTTGTTTGTTTGTTTTGTTGTTTTGTTTTGCTTTAGAAATATGTGCTTCCATGCTCTTCCTTTATGGCCTGGTTCTGCCCCACCTCGAATATTGCTTGCTCCTACAAGCACACAATTTAAGTAACTCAGAGAACTAGATAGACTCACACCTTAGAACTACTAGTGAACAATGCTTGCCTATAAAAATATTTGCAGTCTATACAATAAGCAAATGTAGCTACTGTGGACAAGGCACATAAAGGAAAGACATCATCATTTTATTTCAGATAGAAATCTTAAAATCTACTGTTGAAATAATTACTTGCAGCTGAATGCTGTAAGCTAACATACTGGATGCCATGTCTGCTGATACAATTGAGGCATTTATCTAGCATGGCTTTAGAATAGAGGAAATATTTCCACTTCCAGGTTTGCTTGATAATTCTATCTCTGTTTTACAAACAACTGGGCTCCTCGTTTTCTCAGAAATTCTAAGCACATCGCTTAGACTGACAGAGCAAGTATTCCGCACAATTGCTTCCCTTGGGGTCAAGACAGAGACGCTCGATCAGGATTCAAACGGGTCATAAACCCTTCATGGATCTCTCTCAAGTGGGTGGTGATGGCTCCCTAGGGCCTCTCATCATTTGCTGGGACAGTCAAGCACTTGTCATTATAGACAAACACTGTCAGTCTTAGAGACTCATCCAGTTGACTCTTACAGCGACCAATGGAGAGAGACAGTGGTATAAAGAAGTCCAAAGAGAAAAATTAGACAGGTGTGCCTGCCCAGGCATGACTGCTCACAGCATACCGTGTTTCTACATCTGCACTGTCAGCTCCACCATGAAACTCAGTAACTGTTTATTTACCATGATTGCAGACATCTAAATCCTCCTGGGTCGGGATATATTTTTCAATAGTTCTAAAACACCAAAGCCACTGCTGGGAATTTATCCTAAGGAAATAATTGGATGTATGTACAAGGTTTGTGTGTTCCTGTGTCCTTTACAGAAGCAAAAGATTGGAAACACATCAATATCAATCTTGGTTTAGTAGTGCACAGAGCTAGACTGCACAATCTTACTTACACCTGCTGTACTGAGGTCTTGCCACCTACTGCCAAGAGTCAACACATACGTCTTTCGGCTAAAGAAACACCTTGGTCCAGACTGCCTTCGACAACAGACAGATAATGCTGTAGGTGTTTTCAGCTGAAGAGTCCATGCTCACTCTTGTTCATGTTGCTTAGTCATTAGAAAGTCAGCCAGACTTCATCCATCTTCCAGTGTACAGATATAGCCACCCACTTGTTCTGCTTTAAAATCCTCCAGGCTTCCTATTCACACCTGATCTTCTGGATTTCTCAGCATGGAGTGGAAGGAGCTGGAAGATTCTAAGTTCAACTCCCACATACTCTATGGCTTGCCCATGTGATGCTCCAGCTACTCTGAAGCCACAAGTGACAAACTCCAGCTCTCTAGGCCTTTCCATGTATAGCTCATTTATCCTGAGATAAATTTTCTCCTTTATTAAGCAGCCAGAGTGGCTGGCTCCTACTCATTTTTGTTTCTGATTTCTTCTACCTTCCATAGGCAGATTCAGGCAAAGCCCACCTATAGCTAATTCCAGGTTTCTTGCCATCTTACACATTCTTCTCTTAACACTTGTATGCATATATGTCATCCTGCCATCATGTCACCCCTTGAGAGGAGGACTAGAGGCTCATCCATGGTTTAGGTCGTAAAGAATGACATCGCAAACCTTTTCCATCCCCTTCCCCTGATGACTATCCTAGGGTGGCAAGTCTTTGTGGCTTTATCACTCCTAATTCATTAACACAGAACTATCCCTAAAAGATATCATGGCTTATGATTCTCACATTGAGGTGAAAATGTTCTGAATACATTTGTCCCTTCTCAACAATTCTTTAAACTACACACATAAACACGAGTAATAAATGAAATGTATAGCAGAGCAGCTGCCACTGAATTCTTTCTTCCTGCTTGTTAACTGCCAAGTATGTGCTTGGTTCTATCTCAGAACATTATACGTGTTTATTCACTTAGTATCCGCACCTGGCCTGGGGAGCATGCCCTGCTGTCACCCCACTCTAGAGAGGAATAGACAATCTCAGAGACATTCATATGATCGTCTATGATCCCTGGCTACTATCAGAATCTGAACCCAGACAGCCTAGCTCCCACATCTGTGTGCTCTTAAAAAAAATGTGTTGCTACCTATTCAACATATGCTAGATGACTGAACCCCAGCCTAGATATGAGACATGTTAGTCTATTGTATCTGCAATGGAAGGCAATTTGGGTATATGGTATCACTAGAGAAAGAACTTCATTGAAAAAAAAAAAAAGGCTGAATGACAAGATGGAACACTAAAACAGAAACTGATAAAGCCAAGCTGAATGGGTACAGAAGGCCAAGGCCAATGGGTACACAGAAGACCAAGGGGAGGATGGCCATGTACACTTCTTACATGATCTGCCCATTGATTCTAGCCTTCTGCAAGATTTCCAGCTTATATAAACAGACAAACAGACAGCAGGAAACTGTATGGAAGAGGTTCATTTCATTTTTGACAGCATAATACTTTACAGATCCAAACTCCACCCATTTAAGCCATTCTTTGGCTCTCCAGTACAACCAAGAATTTGCTCCCCACAATGATGATGACAGAAATACAGTCAGAGGAGCTGAAATCGTGTCACAGCCAACTCAGAAGAGTATTTTTACCTTTCTTTATCTCAGGACCTGACTTGGCCGACAGTATGTCTGCTCCTAGACATCCTTTAACAAAGTCTTCAGAAACTTTAGGAACAATTTATTTAAAGAAAACTCCATTTCCAGGATCCCATGACTGTGTTCCAAGGTAATAAAATATAAATGAGAATAAAGAACAAGCTAATAAACCGAATTGAAGGCTGCATTTCAATAACAAGGTTTGGGAGCCATTTACTAGCCACGCGGATCTCACTCTCATGACTTATAACATCAGCTGAATTACTTAACAGAAATGAAAGCTCATATTGCTTCTGTTATCCGATAGAGATGCTTTTTGGAGCTGAACAATGTGACATTTGCTTCAGAGCACTTGTATCTAATCAATATGTAATGCTAAATGTGATTTAAAATCAATTTAATTGTACTCTTACTCTCCCATGAGTCAAGAGGGGGAAACAAAGGTATCATTTGAGCTATAAACCATTCAGCTTTTTCCCAAAGAAACCATACATTCCGTTTCTAATGGAGTCCAAGAAGGGGGTATACTTCGTTTATACTAGAAACTTTTAAAAGGGAATATTGCTGAAACAGCTAGTACAGTCTCTTCTAATAAAAGAACAGCTCTTTTAGTTCCAACCAATTTAACTGTTCAAGCTTCTTTACTTGTTATAAAATTTCTGCAAATTATGGGAAATTTAAAAAGAAAGAATGTAACAGACTTATAATACATATACTTACCCTATTTCCTCCAGTATTTTACAGTTCTAAACAGATATGCGCCTACATGTATTTTCTATCATCATGACTCTATGTAATTTGTAGCAATTACACATATACACTGAGCCAGTCTTGACTGAATACAGTACAGTGATTTAGACTTTGAAGTTTCCTTAACATCCATCTACCCAAACACTAATTACTGAGTGCCAATTCTTTTCAAGGATATATCATTTTTTTTTCAAAGACAAACTAGGTTGAGGGATTTTTAAAAGGACACAATCAAGATTCAAAATACCTAGTAACACAACAAAGTCTTCAGAAATCACACCATACGAAAGAATGCACATGTCGCAAGGCAACCAGTAAAGGTGCCTGAGTCTGAGGCTGCACTTTAGGTCTTACTTTAAAGCAAGATGCCGCAGCAAGTAAAGGTACTTGCAGCCAAGTCTCCAAACCTGATGGCCTGCATTGACATCTGAAACTCCCAAGGCAAAAGGAGAGAACCAAATCCTACAACTTGTGGCTTTAGTACACATGCCATGGTGTGTGCGTGTGTGCCAGCCGACTATACTTCCCGCATGTAATTTTTGTCTGCCAACATGCAAGTGACTGAATGATTACACTAAGAAATTTTGAAATTATTTTTCTGACTGACAATAACTGAAACTAATCCTAAGCAATGTGGCTATTCAAAACTTGTCTTTCAAAAATATGGATTTGACTGGCAGAATTAATGGAGGACATCACATTTAATGATGGTCAAAACTACTAATCAAATTTAACTGTACTCTGATGGCTTTTTCTTTTTGTTTTGTAATCCTGTGAAGTATAGCCAGGCATGGTGGCATGCATCTAGAGCCCCCTGGCTGCTTCAGAAGCTGAGGCAGGAGAGTCAGGTAAACCAGGACCTTGAGATGACCTTGGCAATTAACTTATCTCTAAAGCTACACACACACACTTTAAATAATCTATTTCTAAATAATTAATAGATATATGAAATTTTAGCTTAGTTTTTAAAAGTTGGCTTTAAAAAGAAAATAATAAAATGAGTTTATTCACATCAGATAACTTATGTTTAATGAAAGAAAAGAGTGTAGGACACCAGAAAACAGCAATTTTATGGTATAAGTGTTTGAAAATACATAATGGCAAAAATATTAAAACTGTCTTCAGAAGTTGTCACAACGTATGAAACCTTGAATTGTAGCAAAAATCTAGACAAATGTTCGGTTGAAGTACAAGTGCAATGGAGGATAGAGTGGCTACTCCAGGCACAGAGTTTCACAATTCCTCAGTTCTCTTTTGGCAAAGAAACTTAAAGATTCAAACCCAATTCACTGTACCTGAGAAGCATCTACAATACGCACTACCCAAGAGCATGATCATGAACTACATGCCATTATTCTGCCCTTGATAGCTAGGCCAAATCACATCCCCAAAGCATAAAATGCACCTTGGATTTTAAAGACTCATCACAGTCAAAAAGAACACAAGCTATCTCATTAACTCTTTATATTAACTACATATTAGATATGTTAGATGTAATAGATTGAATACATTAAATTTAATTCCACCTTCTTTTACTTTTTTAATGTGGCCTCTGGGAAAACTCAATTCTATGTGCCTTGAGTTCTACTCCTCTTTAATAGTTCTGGCACAGAATTTTTTAAGGATAGTGTTCTTGCAGTTCTAGACAATATTTTTGAGTACGTTAAATTGCTAATTATATTCTTTTTCAATGAAACACCCCATTTTAACATAGGCTATCACAGATCATACAGAAGACATGGAAAATGTGTGCTTTCTATTTTTCAGATAACAGCACCTGTTGGCCAGTACAGCAGCACTCTGTTTTCCCACAAATCACCAAGTCCCTGCATTCAATCATGAAAGAAATTCTCCCTTGGCTTTCCCCACATGCTTGACATCAGAGGCAAGCTGTGCTTCAGTGTGTACTCTGAGAATCAGAACCACACCAGCTTGCTTTCAGGCTGACTGCTTGTAACTATCCTGTAACATGCCAAACACAGAAAGCTTGTGATTGGAGAATTCAGAGCGAATGAACCAGTCCAGGCCGGACAAAGCCCTGACCCAAAGGGACTTTCAGACAAGTATTTCTTCTCCTTGACAGTTGCAGAGTAGACATGTGATTAGGCTCAAAATTTTTTTTTTATAAAGTCAGTGTTAAAAAGTGTCTTGGAGATGATGCCATGACTTTATAGGTAGATGAGCTTGTTGCACAGGCCTGATCGCTTGAATTCCATCCCTAAAACCCACGTAAAGATAAAAGGAGAAAACCATCGTCACAAAGTGAGGCTTAGACTTTCAAATGTATATTGCAGAATAGATACACCCAAAAAAACATCACACACACACACACACACACACACACACACACACACACACACACACTCAATGATGATGAGGAAGTGGAATCCCATCTTGAACATAGTTTAGCATTTTCTCAGTGATTTCAAGATCTCATTTGTTACATTTTGTGCTCGAAGATCAACTCAGCTGTGAAAACTAACCAGGTCTTTGCTACCAGTATGTTTTCCCCCAGTTATACACAGTTACAAAAAATAGAAACACTCCCTCAGACTCAATGATCATGGTACATGCAGACAGCAATTGGGCCCCTTGTATCATTGCAGGCGGTTCTGATGGGAAACACTGAATTACAGAATAAAAACAATAAGATGGCAACTCAGAAAATGTGGAGAGGAGCCCACAGGGTTGAGGAAGGCATGAGACTAAAGTAAAGATGAAGAGATGAATTCAGGGAAAGTCACATCACTGCAGTTATATTGTGTCAAATCAAACATAGGGCTATCTTCCCTGATAGTTTGGTGAATTTATCCATCAGACTTAGAAGTGTAACTAGAAAGTAAAATAACCGACAGATCTCTCTCATATGTGTTTTGTGTATGTGTGTATGTGTGCATGCACACACAGGCATACACACATGAACACGTGCACATCTGAGATTTGCCATAGACAACACAAAATGCAGTAAAAAGAATTCCCTGTGAACTATAGTTTTTCTTTTCTATAACAGGGTGCTATGCTCCGCAACATTTATCATTGGTCTAAGTTCACAAATGAGACAAAGAGTCCTTAACATGCTAAATAATGACGTTGGAGAACAGTGGTGTATGGAAGAATGGGAAAACCTCAATCCACACACTGTCTACTGGTTTCTCTCATTGAAGAGATGAAGCTACACTTGTGATCTAAATGTGCTAACAGAAGTTCAAAGCCTTTCTCTGGAAACTGAAGGACTGGGCTTTGTGGCTTCACTGCTTGCTCTCTATGAAAGCCAGAGTCTCCTCATTTTCAAAATTTACATGAGATGATGTTGAATAATTTTGTTGCATACAATTTCTGACTTAAGGGATACCTAATGATATATAATCATTAACCCTTTCCCCCAGTATTTAAAACATTGTTTTGTTTGAGAGCATGTGTCACCCTGTAGCGCAGTTTGGACTCCAGCTTATGGCACTCTTCCTGCCTTGGCATTCTTAGTGCTGAGGTGACAAGCAAGTCACCAACCAGGTCAGTCATTCTTTCTCTGCTACGTTTTGCTGTTTAAGATTTATATATATATATGTATATATATATATATATATATACATATACATATACATATACATATACATATACATATATACACACACCCCTCTCCTGGGCATATACCTGAAAGATGCTCCACCGTTCAAAAAGGACATTTGCTCAGCTATGTTCATAGCACTCTTATTCATAATAGCCAGAAACTTGAGACAACCCAGATATCCCTCAACTGAAGAATGGATCCAGAAATTATGATACATTTACACAACAGAATACTACTCAGCTATTAAAAACAAAGAAATCATGAAATTTGCAGGCAAATGGATAGAACTAGAAAGTATTATCCTGAGTGAGGTATCCCAGAACCAGAAAAAAAATGCATGGTATACATTCACTTATAAGTGGATATTAGCCATAGGATAAACATACTAGAATCCACAGACCTAAAAAAGCTGAACAACGAGGACGATCTGAGGGAGGATGCTCAAATCTCATTCAGAAAGGCAAACCGGATAGACAAAGGAAGCAACAGAAGAGAGGGAACAAGATGAGAGCCTACCATAGTGGTCTTCTTAAAGGCTTCACCAAGCAGGAAATCAAAACAGATGCTAAGACTCACAACCAAACTTTGGTCAGAGCACAGGGAGTCTTATAGAAAAAGCAGGGGATATAAAGACCTGGAGGGGACAGAGGATCCACAAGGAGACCAACAAAGCCAACAAATTTGGGCCCAGGGGGCCCTACAGAGACTGATGCACCACCCAAGGAACATGCATGGAGAGAACCTAGAACCTAGAACCTACATCTCTTCAAATGTAGCCCATAGGCAGCTCAGTCTCCAAGTGAGACCCCTAATAAAAGGAGCAAGGGCAGTCTCTGACATGAACTCCTCGCTTGCCTGCCCTTTGATCACGTCCCTCTGGCTAGGTGGCCTTACCAGGCCACAGAGGAAGAGGATGCAGGCAGTCCAGATGAGACTTGATAGGCTAAGGTCATATAGTAAGTAGGGAAGGAGGACTCCCCCTTTCCAGTAGACTAGGGCAGGCGGATACGGGGAGAAGAGAGAGACAGGGTAGGACTGGGGGAGATAAGGGAGAGGGCTACAATCGGGATACAAAGTGATAAATTGTAAAAAATAGTAAAATAAAGAAAAGAAAAAAGATTGTTGTGTACATTTTGGCCTTATGTATACAAGCAATTTTAACTCAAGCATAATACCTCAAAACTATGGCTGCTTCCATAGAGAGCAAGTTATTAATACTCACTGTATAAATTCTCCAACCATGAGTGTCTCTGACAAGCCCAGGCGATGCTACTGAGAGAGAATATTGAAACAAAAGAGACACATTAAAGGCTTTCTTGAAGACAGCATGAGATTGATTTCCAAGATCTCAGAGATGGAAAAGAACAGGCCATGAGAGTCTTCAGTGTTGAGAGACCTCATAGACAAAACGGCTTGTATTCCTGGATACCATACAACCAGATTTGGGACATTGTAAAGGCACTGCGGTGTAGCCCGCAGTATGTAATCACATATTATTGCCAAGTCCAGGCAATTTCACCAGCCTGTTAAGAAAAAAAAATCAAAAACCCAATTTTTCATTTGCAAGACAAGCTTTCAAAATACTCATTTTCTCCCATTTGTGTAGAGCCCTGGAGAGAAGTGTCACTCCCAAGATGCACTGGGAAGCAGATGAAATGTATTTTTTAGAGACTTTTTTGTTAAGCCTGAATGTATGCTGCACTAATAAGATTAATCACAGGAAACTTCCAGAATCCTACCATAGGCTACTCGAACCAATATTATCCAAATTCTTGCCTAATGTCACACATCAGAAGCCATTAGTATGTGTTTCTATCCCCCCCAAAAAAAACCTCAGTCTCCATAAATCATCAAACCGTTTAGAAATTATATATCAAAAACCCAAACACATACAGGCTGCTTCTTACACCTGGAAAAGACAGAAAACATTTTCATCACTTGCTGGGTTTTGAAAATGAGTTCAGAAAACATGGCAATCACATACAGGCTTCCAGGTTGTAGATCTCTCAGATGGTACTGAAGACACACACACAAACACAGTTCTGCATGACATAGTGTCTCTGAACAGTTCCCAGAAACAAGGGAATCCACGACACTTAACAGAGACTCCAGGTGCCAAGAAGAGAGTTGACAAGCTCATAAGCAGGACTGCCTGGTATGTGGACTATGAGCTGCACAGCCGGCCTTGCGGCTGGAAGCAGGGGAAGAGTCAGCAGGACCTGTCCCAAACATCAGCATACCACTAAGAGTGCCATATTCTATGTCTCCTTATCTCTGACACAGAGACAATACTTCTTTTCCCACTTGGTATAATGGAGAAGACTGAGGAAGGACAGAAGCCACCATCTGGTTCACAAAAGAAACAAAGAAGTCCTGTTCTCCACAGATCCATATTTATATTGGCTATTTATATTATATATAAGTTTATGAATATGCACACTTGGCTTTATTATGATATATACATGGTTCTGTGATATGAACATAAATATATATATACAAATGTATGCATTTTCATATGAAAAGAAAAATATTGTGCTCTGTCACATTTTTTTCTTTAAATTGCAAGCAACCTTCCTCCCTTGGTTCCTTCTTTCTTTTTGTCCCTTCCTTCTCTCCTCCTCCCCATCTTCTTTATTTTCAAATCTGTACCTCAGCATCCAAAAAACAATTCCCATTTTGATCTCATTGGCTTTCATTACTGTATTTCTGCTCCATATAAAAACATAGGGAACTGCCTAAATGGAATTACTTTCACTTCTAGTTTTCACCTAACATAACCCATGGAAGATAGCACCTTCCCACACACCAGAAACATGTGGGAATTGTACCCTCAGATGCATTCCCTCCTCCCGAACCTTTTGTTGACATCAGCTCTCAACACCTCAGAATGGTGTCAGAGGCACTCAAGCCAATCTGTACCCAAACTCGCTCCTTCCTCTCATTTACCCTCTTCAATTTGATTTCCTTCTTCAGGAAGAAGAACCCCATCTGCTTGGAGAAAATATTTGCAGCCAACATGACAAAAGTGGAATCCCTGCTTCTCACAGCTGTGAAGCAAAACTCTGAAACTAACTACACTGCGCTTCTAAACAGATGTATGTGTGCGCAGAATCTCATTTGAGCACTTTTGTTTCCAGAACCTTGTGCAAACCAGGCACAAAGGAATCACAGAGGAGGCCATCCCCTTGCTGTGATGCACTCGTGCTCAGTCTTAATGTCCCCCAAAGCAGTGTAGACTTCCAAATGTAAAAGAATACAATAACGGTTCAGAATCTTCCCTGCTCCCAAAAGGGGAGACTCTGAAAGTTGCCAATCACTCACTGGAAACTGTGACTAAACAGATGGGTTTTGACACCTCTGGTTTGATTTAAATGCAAACATGTCAATTTATGTTCCTGCACAGGTTCTTTACTCTCCAAATCTTTGTGTGTGTGTGTGTGTGTAGGGGGATTTAGTATTTTTATTTAAAAGTTTTGTTCTCTGAGTTTGGTTGTTCCCGCATATCAATTAAGGCAATAGAGCTTATTACACAGACACTTACATGATACTATATCTAACCCCACATTCTTAAATAAACTTAACTCATCACTGAAGACTCCATAAAAAAACAAAACAAAAAAAAAAACCCACATGAGAAAAGACACTTGCAATTGGAGCTGCAGTTGAATCTGTGTGTTTAGGTGTATGTATGAAGGCAGAATATCACGTGTGAGCTTCCTTTAGGACTCTTTGCATAATGACTAAGCGCTTGTTATATTTCTACAATAAGAATCAGCAAAATCAGTGTCCTTATTTCCGCAAGCCTGTGCCCAACTTCTATGCTGTCCTTCCACAGGCAAAAGGCTATTCCCTGCTCTTAAGAGACCAAGAACAAAGACAAATTTCAACTACAAACAATTGATTATCCACCTAGAAAGATGAAGTGTACACAAAGAAAATCACTTGAGAATATTTTAAGCAAAATGTCAAAATACATATAAAAATGGACTGCAGATAATTACTCAATTATCAAGAGAGAATATTTGCTTTTATTCCACCATGGACCTGTGTTGTTTGGAGCTGGTTATGTCCACATACCATATTAGTTTGTAAGGCAGGTATTAAGGCTTGTTTTCTTTTGTAACAATACACTTTTTTTTTAATGTTTTCAAGTATTTGGTTGAATTTTAAAATGGAGTAATTATAATCTCTTCAACGTCAATGCTGTTTTCAGTCCCAAGACACATGAATTCTGTTGAAGCCTGTCTACACAGAGACAAAAGCTGTGATCTAGGGATAATTAGTCAAATGGAAAATAATACTTTCTTTCATAAATTATAATTGTCTATAAAAATATTTAGTGCATCCTAGATTCTGTGAGTATCCATACCCAGGAAATAACCTGGCATCGGCTGTTCATCCCACTTTTCAGATATCTTCTTCCTACATGGAAAGTGGGTAACTCTGAGAAAGATGCCGCCGTTCAGTTTCTTTTATAAGGAGTATCAATCTTCCCCAGTCTGGAAAAGATCAGAATTAAGAGGTCCAAAAATAGTTTTATCAAGTGCATTTAGCATTTGTAGTGTCCTAAAGCCAATCCACTGCAAGTTAGGAGACAAGTGGACCGTGCAGCCTTGTAGTGTGTCCGTAACAGGCTGGACATCCTCATCAGAGCTACAGCAGGATGAGCTACCTGAGCTCATTAAATGATAGCTTGTCAATTCCTGTCAGGTGACACGTGAAGACTCAAAGCCAGTGTGGATGACAGTAAAGAAAGAAGACCGAGACCGACAAAGCTGGGGCTTTGAATGATGACTCAACAATTTAAATAAGACTCAGAGGAAGTAAAAATACCATCTGATGTATTGGAAACTGATAATTAGAGAAATTCGATTTTAACCAAAGAAGTTACAAAAACTAGGAAGAAAAATGGGAACGTGCTTACTTTTATTAGCTTCTTAAGTGAGATTTATAAGATCTTTTGGGAAGTCCAAGCAAATTCAGCATCACCTTTTTTATTTTTGTTCATTTGATTTTATTTTTCACAGCAAGTTTTTCTACTGGCTGATATTAACTATGCTCCACTGCCTTCTCACATGACAACAAGAGGGATGCCCTCTAGAAGAGAATATGATTTAGCAAAGGTGTGCTTACCATGACAACCGAGAGGCAACCCCACAGATCTGCTCTGTCACTGTTTTTGTCTTCACCCCCGTATTCAGGGACCTGGACCACCCTGAGGACTTTGTGAACTATAGCAAGAGAAAAAACTAGTAGGTCTCACTAGCATTTGAGGCTTAACAGCTAATATTTCAGAAAATGAACTGAGTTGTCCTACCTTCCCAAAGCAAAGCACAACTGAGCACTGTGGTAGAGAAGGTAGCTTATCTGCACCCCGACAGTCCCTCTATCTAGATATTGGAGGCTGGGAGTGGAGGGAAGGACAGAAATGGCATGACAATAGTGAGAGTGAGCTGTGAGCCCAGCTTGGAAAAAGGATAAAATATCAGAGTAGAAGAGTTATATAGAAAATGGTCCCAGTCCCTTCGTAGGTCACCAACCATAGGCGAAATAAACAACAACAAGATAAAAGACTTTTCATGCATGTATGCATGTACATGTGTATTCATTTGGATGTGTTTGTGTGTGAATACCTGCGTGCATGTGTGTGTGCCAAAAGTGACTTCCAGTGTCATCAGGAAGCCTGGCTTTCTTTTTTTGAGACAGAACATCTCATTGGTCTGGAGATTACCAATTAAACTAGACTGGCCAACGAATCCAGGGCGATTCCTTTGTTCCCCTGTGCTGGAATCATAAGCGTGTGTCACTGCACCCAGCTTTCCACATGGGCTGCAGTCTTCAGAGTCAGCTCCTTCCAGCTGAGATATTTCCCAGCCTGAGGTGCCGCCTTCTTGTGTTTCAATTTCAAGAATATGCGAATGTTATATTCAAACCCTAAGTTGTCATAAGCTAAGATGAAAACAACAGCAAGAGAGCCACATCGTCCTAGAATGGTCAGGACGGCGCAACATCCTCCTGCCCCAGAGGCTGAGGCACCTGAGGAGTCACAACAGCTGCCTCTGCATTCATGGAGGAGGAGTGGCAAAGCTGGCTCCTGTCTCCTGGATACCAGGGTGGACAGTGATGTTGGGGACCAGATTTGAGGTTGCTCAGTATCTAGAATACATATTTCCACAGGAAAAAAAGGAGTGAAATTCATAAAAGATAATAAAAACTTCCTTCCATTAACCTGAGAGCATGGATTTCTAAAATAAGAAATTAAATTCCGGCAGGTGAATATAAGTTTATATATTTAACTTTATGTAATTAATTATACTTTCTATCCAGTCTGTCAAAATGCAGCTCAATATATTATAAGGTCAGTTAAAATGCAGTTCAATCAATATACTTGGGGGAAGAAAAACCCAGCAGAATGGCCCAATTTAACTCTTTCACTACTGGGGATACCCCGTAAAGCATTACCAAAATTTGTGAGGAGATTTATACCTCCTATCTTCTACTGAATTCTGAAATTTAGTAGAAAGTCTGCAAGAATAGGAGACAGGAGACAGGGGTGGGCAGAGAGAGGGTGGGCCGGTGTGTATGTCTAACAGTGAGCTTCTTATAACGGCCAAGTGTTCTAGCGGTCCTCCTGAGAGTTAAGGGGGGCAGCAGGCAGGCAGAGGGAGGCACATCTAGACACTTGCACTACCCCTTCCACCGTGTTATGTGGTTTCATCTGCCACGCTGGAGAAAGACAAGCCTTTGACCTGCTGGCTCTGAGAGGTTACTAACGCTACTCTAAGATTCCCAATACTCCATGTTGCAATTTCTGTAGCCAAATTCACAGTGTCTCTTCTCTTGCTGATAATCTAAGCTGCAACATGAAACTTTGCCATATGGTAGAATAAACCATCTTCTCCATCTATAGTCTAAGTCTTCATGGATGAATTGTCCATAACAATAAACTTTCATTTTCCACTTTATCTTCATCTGTGAAAGCCCTGAACTCTCCTATTTTGGACAGAAAATAACTTCTAAGAATGGTGGACACCTGGAATAGCACTGGGTGAGTTTTCAGTGGCTTGTACTTATACAATCCTGTATAACTTTCTCTTGTAACCTGTCATCAACTGCGATATAATTTAATGCGACAGCTCCGATTTTTCCGGGTGCCATTTTGCACTTTGCTTTCAAACTCCGCAACTCCAGTTTTCCAACAGGAGCTGGCCAACTTCAATGGAGCAGACGGGGAACTGTTAACAGGTTGCCAACTTTAAATTACTGCTGAGTGGCTTAGCAGATCTCCAGAATAATTCCTAACAACTAATTAATCATTTCAAAAACATCCTGGCAAAGTGCACTTTCTCTGTCTGTGCACAGAAGGCAATTTTACTAGAAATTGCTAGCACTTCTCATTCTCTGTCCTACAGTTACAGTTTGCTATTTTCAACAGTGTCTGTGTATATGCATATGTGTATGTGTGTGTGCTATGTTTGTGAGTGTGTGTGTTTGGTGTGTATGATATGGTGTGTGTGGCATTTGTGTTTATGGTATGTATGTGTGTTTATGTGTGTGGTAGGGGTGTGGTGTGTGTGTGGCTGTGTGAGGTATGAATTGGGTGTGATTACGTGTACATGTGACTGTGTGTGAGTGTGTATGTGTGTGGTGGTGAGTTTGGTGTGTTGTGTGTTGTGAGTTTTGTGTGTATAAGTGTGGGTAAGCGTATGTGTGTGTACATTTCTGAGCGTGTATGTGGTGTGACCACGTGAGTGTGGTGTATGTGGTGTGAACGGTGTAGGTGTGAGTGTGTATATTACGAGCATGTGTGAGTGCATGTGTGAGCATGTGTGTGTGTGGTAAGTGTACGTGTGTGGGGTGTATTTGTATATAGTGTGTGTGATAGTGTGTGGTGTATGTACAGTGTGTATGTGTGTTCTGCCAAAACCTTAGCAAGCATACAAAATGAGATATGTTCAACAAAGATGACAGTGCTAACAATTCTTGAGAGTGAACGTGAGGCCCCTAACGCCTGGAACCGTTCTCCTTCACATCATCCAGTAGTTCTCACTTGTGCTGACACAGACTGAGACACACATCCATGGCAGCGCAGCAGAGACTAAATCCCACATCCGTATCTTTGGCAGTGTGTGCACCCTAAAAATTATTTCAGGTTAAGCTATTTCTTGAGGGTGTGAAAGGCAACCATCAAGAGTTGGGGAAAGTGAGGAGAGACTGCAGAAATAGCAGGAGCTTTGATTTGTTTTTAGAGTTCTCCAAACTTGTGCGAAGAGATATGTTGACTTTTGTGGCTTGTCAGAGAAGTTGCAGGGTGGGGGTGGGGGGAAGCCTAGATTCATAATTATCTGCAAGACTATTTTTCTAAGTGAAAAATAGAGCCACTTAAAGCTACATTTTAACTCCACTGTGCAGCAGACAGCAAACCATACCCCACCCAGTTCAGAGTTGCATTTATAGAATGTGAAAAGCACTGATATGGTACCACTTATACCTCAATCACCATCCAAAATCATTTTTCGGCAAATCCCAGACATTTTTCAGATTAGCCTAATTAAGATTTCAAATTACCTAATATTTCTTGGCTTAAATGCTACAAACTGCTCTAAAGTGGATTTTATCAACATTTTATGCCTTACTCAAGTTCTAAGAACATTCTCTATTCCACCCCTAAGTAATAGAGGTTTTAATAACTTGACTCACCCAGAAAGATCACACAAACTCCTTCAAGTGTCTAGCAGAGATGATCAATGAGTGTTACTATAGCTTTAACAGGTATCCCTCTGGACCATGGATTCCTTCCTGTAAAAGATGGACACTGAAGCAGGGACTCAAAAGTTCAAGTTCAGCCTCGGCTACATTGACAGTTAAGGGGTAGCCTGGTCTATATAAGTCCCAATCTCAAAACAAACAAACCAACAAAACACAAGCAGCTGGCTTCACAGATAATAGAAACATCAACGTGAGTGTCTATTTGGTTTTGAAACCCTATAATTCTGTATCTCAGAGAAATCTAAAACTAGACATTCTCCTGACTCAACCTTTTGAAGGCTGAGATTCCAAGTATGTACTGTGAAACCAACTTGCATCTGCCTCTTTCTTTACATGACTTTTTGCCATTGATTTTTAAATTTTGTTCTAATCATAAAATTTTCTCACCTCAAGGCATCATAGTCATTTCTGAAAGGAATGTTACTTATAGAATTAAACGCTATCTTCAAGTTTTGTTGTCTGAAAAGTTTTATTTTAGGTCCTCTTCCTCTTTTTCCTTTCTGTCAAGGTGATTCTGAGGCCAGTGGGTTTGATGCAAAGGAGAAGTCTCTGGCTAGAGAATCTGAGCCAGGCTTAAGCTTATTATCTGTTTTCAGACCAACAGACACTCCTTGGAGAGTTCCTGGACAAATGTCCATAAATCTGCATACTTTCCTTAAAGGCTGTGGTTTTTACTTACTGTGGGAACTGAGCTCAGCCAGGCTACTCAGATCATAGTCACATAGTAATGTCTTATTTTAACTGATCTACGGTCAAAGGCACCATTTCATGATCAATGTGAAAATAATGAGGAAGATACTAATTACAATTGCTTTTACCAACGAGATACTAGATAGGTAAAGGTCCCAAACATTTTTGTGCAAACAAGGCAAAAAGATGGGATCAAAAAAGAAGTTGGTAGTCACAGCAACATCTGACAGAAACTAGATATGGAAGAGAATTCTAATGCTGATGTTGCCTTACAGATGAGGCAGAAAAATCAAAGCTCATACTGGTATTAAATAAAACTGATCTAAGTTTAGTTTTTTGATGTAATCTATTTTATAGATGTTGCTTTCTTGTAAATTTTTATTTTCCATGGCCCGGGAGATGGCTTCAGTGTATGAAACATGAGGAGCTGAATTTAAATTCCCAGAAGCCAGGTAAACCCAGAGGCAGAGCCAGTTGCAGCTCTCTATAACCACAATGCTCCTTTGATGAAATGGGATGTGAGGCAGAGAAACCTGTGGACCGTCAAGGTCCTGGCATATACAGCAGCAAACAACAGAAGAGTGATCTTGACTCAGCTAAGGTAGGAAAAAAGTACCGATATCCAAATTCGTCCTACACACACACAAACATGCACACACGTGCACACACACATCACACATGCACTCACCCAGGAATATGCAAAGAGAAGAGAGAGAGAAAAAGGGGTTTTCAATATATTTTCTTTTCCTCGTTATTTACAAAGAAGCACAACTCCTATGGATATGTGCATACTTAGTGCCTTCTATTGGCATATCATTTTGAACTAGAATATCTGAAGTCAAAATACATTATCTCCTGATTAGTAAAAAATAGGGTTACAGCTCTGCTTTTATGATATTCTTCATTTTTTTCCATGCAAAGATTCCCAATCTGCCTACCAATTGAACTGCCCTGGTCATGAAACATTACCTTCTCCGCATGTGGTATGCCCATCAGCAAGAAAGTATCAAGACACGAAGACTAACTTTATTTATTACATTTGCATTGCCTACAAAGCCATTTAGTTAATGGATGAGTCTCATTAGCAGTCCAACCACAATATAAGGAATACAATGATGTGTTTCATGGGTTCATTAAAATAATATTTCAAAGGAGTCATTAGAAAAAAAAGAAGCAGAAGATTCAACAGACAGTAAGTTGTCTGCGAATAAATGAGATGGAACCAACATGTTTTCTAGTAAGTTAGAAACATGTTTACAAATATATTACAGCCATTAAAACAGGAAGCAACAACTTAGCAAGTGCTAGGGGGACGATTACTCATGCAATTTACCAAAACAAAACTGTAATACTTTCACACCAATGTTACTGTAGAAGCAAATGGCTACAGAAACAGGAAAAGGGGTATTAAGAAGGAAAATTGTTTTCATAGCCCCAAGAAGATTCCATTTGAAGCCAAATTTAAAACACTGAATTCTGTGTTCAGAATTCTGAATTCTGTGTTCAGATCACTGATTTTTTTTTTTTTTCCACTACATACGTTTGTGTCATTTACTGGACCTGCTTGCTCATCTTTAGTTAGAGAAGAAAGTTATAAAAAAGTGGCAAAATAAGTCATCCTGGAGCATGAGAATTCACGCCACCGACTGCCAACACCAATCAACACCCAGACAGTTTCTATTTATCCCTTGCATCAGAGACATGACGTCTGTAATGTTTCCACACCTGAAGTTTGAACAACATTTGTCCAGCAACCATGCGAAATTAAATAGACATCAGCTGTTGCCTAAACAAAAGGAGCTCTTAGGATGGACTGTAACTATCCCTTCATCTTTAAAACCTAGTATATTCACCTTTAAGCAAAACAACAAACAGGAATGTGGCATATCACCCTTCTAACAATGCTGGAAGCTTTTCATACGTTACCTTGGGAATCGTTTCAAACCAAGGCCACAGAGACTATATTAAAACCAAGGATTTCTTTTTTCCTATACAGAAAAAAAGAAGTAAAATCAACTAAAATGCACTGAAGAAAAAGAGAATGTTATCTATCATGTAACTCTTTGGAAGGGCTTAGTTTTCTAGTTCTGTAAAAATCTACTTAGCTCCACCTCTGCACTCTCTGAAGTAGACCTGGGCCAGTCATCAGGCTTGGGCACATATACCCAGATGAAGACTCTGATCCCCAGTAATCTTCCGTGGGGTGTTCATGAACTGTGCTTTTCTGCCTCAGTCTGAACTATTTGGATCAGCCACGTGACTTTGATTTGGCCTGAAAAGTACTGGAATGTCTCTATTTGGCTTTCCCTCCCTCTCCCATCAGCATGGTAGCATGTCTGGGCCACACTGCTGTAGGATAAGAAATATTTGGAGCATAGCTCAGTCTAGTCAAGGACAATCATCTAGATCAGCCTAGATTATCAGCAGCCAGTCAAGCCACAGACATGTGAATGAACTTAGCTAACTTCAGAAAAGTTGCCTACATGACCTCAAACAACCCCAAACAGATGATGAATGAGCATGGTTGCCATCCACCATCCAACACATTCTTGCATGACTATTGTGCTCTGGTGCTCTGTAGGGAGACTTATTCTCTCCAAATAGAGATTCAAGTTGTATAAAAATCAAAACAGTAGTGTGTTTCCCTAAAGCCATTAATAAAGCATTATCTGTGCCTGAATTTTAATGAGAAAATATAAATAAGACTTTCAGGAGAGGTGTCATAACTCAGATAGCAGAGCACATGATTACTATTCACAAGGCCAGAGCTTCTATGGCCAGCACCATATGAAACAGACACGGTGCTTTTATGCCTTTATCCTGGAATGCATGAGGCAGGGAGATCAGAAGTTCTCAGCTCCATAGCAAGTTTAAATAGTAAAGGAGAAACATTTTCATCTCAAAAAACAAAAGCAGAAACAGACTTATATACATGGTTTCCATGTTACGCCCTAACATGGAAGCAATGAGCAAAATGCTGGCTTTAACATTTAACCTACTAATTGTCTACACCTTTCCTAACTATTCAGAAAGCTGCAGGATGTGAGATAAGCAAATAAAGAAATAAATAGTGTACCACATACTGGAAGTGACACTGTCATACCTTCGTATTTTCCATGTGAACAAACAGAGAAAGTTTGGTTCTGCAAATGAGTTTTAGAATATATGCCAGTATTTCTCATAGATTAAAAGGTGACCAATTCCATAACTAAAGGGTTGAATAACTATTTTGAGACTGTATAAGCTACAGGCAACAGTAATTTGAAGACAATTATTACAAGTATAATTTTCCCTGAGGGTACCAAGCTCTAAAATGTAAATGTATCCCAGAATAAACTATAACAAACCAAAGTCTAAAAATAAACACAGCTTCCTTCCTTCCTTCCTTCATTCCTCCATTTTCCTTCTTTCCTTCCTTCCTTCCTTCCTTCCTTCCTTCCTTCCTTCCTTCCTTC
>NW_026585742.1:2340934-2377300 GCF_907164565.1 Psammomys obesus
TCCTTCCTTCCTTCCTTCCTTCCTTCCTTCCTTCCTTCCTTCCTTCCCTTTTCTTTCTTCCTTTCAACAAAGTCTTGCTATATAATTCAGTCCGGTTCCAAACTGGTCATCCCTCTGCCTCAGTGTGCTGTGATTACAGACATGTACTACCACATCCACTAAATGTGGCTTCTTGTGACAAAGCAAAACACATTTCAAAAATCAGCATTTCCTTTAAAGTTTTATCACACACTGGATAATGTCTTCCAAAGAATTAACAGTAGGAAAAAAATGCTGGAAAGCCAGTTGGGCTGTACAACGCACAAAAATATAAACCATATTCTTGTCATAGCGCTCCTCTCTTTCTGGGTCATCCACCACCTGAGGGTAAGACCTGGCAGTGATGACCTCTGTTCTCTCCAGGACTTAGGCTTTCTCAAGTCTTACTGAAAGCGAAGGGAAGGAACAGGTACTATCATTCTGACAGGAGAGAAATGGAATTGGTGTGGGATCCACTTAGCAAGAACGACGTGAAGCAGTGGCTATGTTCCATAAAAATAAAATATACCCTTTCAATGCCTACTCCTGCAGGTGATCAGAGTAGAAAGGATCAAAGACGATGGTCATGTTTACCAGTGCCAACTAAGATAGGATGACTGGAGGTCTGGTGACGCTAACCTCGGGAGAGCAGCAGAGGCTGATCCCCATGCATGCACATGCATGACTCCTGAGCTGTGGGCACACATCTAGCAAGAAGGCCATGTTTCTGATACTAAGCCTTAGTAAGTGGATTCTGGTTTAATTTCTCACTATATAGCTGATACTGGCCTGGAACTCAATGGGTAGTCCAGGCTGGCCTGGAACTTAGAATCCTCCTGCCTCAGCTTCCTGAGTGCTAGGATCAGATACACATATTGCTATACCAAGCTGGAGTTTTATTTTATTTTATTTTTTTAGACTTCTGTGTGCTCTTATTTTAGGAGTGGTTCAGAGAAGACTCAAAGTGGAGAACCTGGGGATATTCTTTTTCAGTCCAAACCATCACCATTATATAACGTTCACCTTAGGAAATACATAGTTAAACTATTTTCTTTTGATGACACCAGGTCCATGTTACTAGAGACTAATCTTATGTTATTTAATCATGAATGGAATTTAACTTTTTTAGGGGGGATATTTTTTTATATTTTTATGTTTTTTATTATTAATTATACTTTATTCACTTTGTATCCCCCCATAAGCCCCTCCCTCCTCCCCTCCAGATCCCACCCTCCCTCCCCCTTCTTCACACATGAACCTCCCCAAGTCCACTGATAAGGGAGGTCCTCTTCTCCTTCCTTTCGATCTTAGTCTATCAGATCACATCAGAAGTGGCTGCATTGTCATCTTCTGTGGCCTGGTAAGGCCTCATTAGCCATATTAGCCATTAGGGAAATGCAAATCAAAACTACCCTGAGATTTCACCTTACACCCATCAGAATGGCCAAGATGAAAAATCAAGTGACAACACATGCTGGAAAGGTTGTGGAGAAAGGGGAACCCTCCTCCACTGCTGGTGAAAATGTAAACTTATACAACCACTCTGGAAATCAATCTGGCGCTTTCTCAGACAACTAGGAATAGTGCTTCCTCAAGATCCAGCCATATCACTCCTAGGTATATATCCAAAAGGGGCTCAAGTATACAATAAGGACATTTGCTCAACCATGTTTGCAGCAGCTTTATGTGTAATATCCAGAAGCTGGAAACAGCCCAGATGCCGCTCAACTGAAGAATGGATGCAGAAATTGTGGTACATCTACACAATGGAGTATTACTCAGCAATGAAAAATAAGGAAATCATGAAATTTGCAGGTAAATGGTAGGACCTGGAAAGGATCATCCTGAGTTAGCTGTCCCAGAAGCAGAAAGACACACACGGTATATACACACTCATATAGACATATAACATAGGATAAACCTACTAAAAACTGTATATCTAAAGAAACTAATCAAGAGAGATGACCCTGACTAAAACGCTCAATCCCCATCCTGAAAGGCAAAGGGACTGGACATCAGAAGAAGAAGAAAACAGGAAACAACTTAGGAACTTGCCACAGAGGGCCTCCGAAAGCCTCTGCCCTGCAGACTATCAAAGTAGACGCTGAGACTTATTGCCAACTGTTAGGCAGAGTACATGGAATCTTATGTAAGAAGTGGGAAATAGTAAGATCTGGAGAGGACGGGAACCACACAAGGAGAGCAACAGAACCAGAAAATTTGAACACAGGGAACTTCCCAGAGACTCATACTCCAACCAAGGACTATTCATGGAGATAACCTAGAACCCCTGCACAGATGTAGCACATGACAGTTCAGTGTCCAAGTGGGTTACATAGTAATGGAAAGAGGGACTGCCTCTGACATAATCTCATTGGCCTGCTCTTTGATCACCTCCCCCTGAGGGGCAAGCTGGAGTTTTATAATTAACTCAAAAGGAAAAAGAAATTGAAAAATCTCCAATTTTGAATGATGTCACAATCTATAAATTACAATGTTGAATAAATAACATACAAGCTAAAGTTTATTCCTGTTTTCCAGCAGACAGTGGCATCTTTGCTCCTAGCCAAGCCAACAAAATATGAAAATAAACTATAATAAACCAAAAACTGCAATAAACAAAGCTACCTACCTTCCTACCTGCCTGCCTTATTTCCTTTCCTCCTTTCTTCTTGCCTTCCTTCCTTCTTTTCTTTCTTTCCTCCTTCCCTCCTTTCCTCTTTCCTTCCCTCTTTCTCTACCTTCCTTCCTTTTCTCCTCTCCTTACTTCCTTTCTTCAACAGGGTCTTGCTGTATAAGTCTGGCTGCCCTCAGACTACTACTTCACCCTTTCAATGTGCTAACTAGCTAAAGTACGGCTAAGGGTCCTGGAATTCTGCCAGGGTAGTTTGAGGGACAGGTAAGCCCTGTCACTCTCCCATGCAGGACTCATGGCCTTGCATATGATCCTTCTTCTTGGCGGGAAGAGTTAGAGTGCTGTTGTAACTTTATGTCAGGTCTCAGTTGATGGAAAACTCGCTGTGGAGTCTTGTTCTCTAATGGAAGTAAGTGTTCTTGAATTCAAAACTCAGCAGGGAATGAATTTAACCAGTGGCCAATGGAAGCCTAGAAGACCTTTTCCCAGCCATGCTGCCCAGTGGGCACCCGGACCCTGATAGTGTAGGTTTGTTTTTAGGGGTGAGTGTTCATAAAGGCCGGACTTGCCTCAAACAGATAGCAATCTTCCTGCTTCAGCACCTGAGTGCTAGGATTAAACATCTGAACCAGACTCACAAACTATGTTACAAATATATCTTGCTTCACACCACTAAATGGGGGCTGTTACAGAGCAATAGGAAAATAACACAAGGACCCTTTCCCCAGATGTCAGTCAACTACATCGCTGCACACACTGCTTAGTTCAGTAAGATTTGGTTAGTGAAGGAAATAATTTGCTGAAGGACATTATGATACAAGATCTTATGAGGTCACCTTGTATGATGGGAGAAAATGTCTGAGCTAACTATATTTGTAGTAAAGAGGAACCATGTGCTCTCTTCTTTTGATTTAGCACTTGTATAATGATATGCACAGCAGAGAGAGAGAGAGAGAGGAGGAGTTTGGCAGATAGTAATGATGAAGGGGCAGACACTTGTCACTTTCAAAGATATACTAAATGTGACATTATTATAAAGCAATGCTGAGATAAATGAGATAAGCTATGATAAGCTAGCACACTACGTGGAGAGTTCGGAGAAAACTACTCTAGAATCTTCGGAACACTCTTCGCCCTAGGACACACACTCACTGCCAGTACGCCATCATCGCCTGGTGCTGCAGATAATATTCTAGTTACTGCACAGATTATTAGCCCTCTTATAGTGTACTTTAAAAATAAACATTTTTAACAAGGTGAAGAATAGAAGAAAAATATGGGGAATTCACTCTAGCGCTGACACTGGAAGAGAGGTATGATCTTTGTTATTCCCTATTCATATCTAACCCAGAAAAACAAGAAACTTGCATATACACTGCTACAAGCAGTATACTCTTGATTTGCTAAGCTTAAACATGCCCTATAAAGATTTTGCTCTAAAGCCCTGACTTTAAGGCAGAGTTCTCAAGCTGTGAGCTGTGACCTCTTTAGAGGTTGAATTACCTTTTCACAGGGGTCTCCTAAGACCACCAGAAAACACAGATATTTACATTGTGATTCATAATTGTAGTAAAAATTAGTTATGCAGTAGCAATAAAAGTAATTTTATGGTTGGAAGTCACCACAACATGAGGAACAGAATTAAAGTATCACAGCATTAGGAAGGTTGCGAACCGCTGCTTTAAGGAGACCTAAATTTGTCAACCCTTGCTGCTTGGTAACGACCCATACTGTACAAGTGTCAGTTTTCTTCCTGCCCTGTGCCGTAACTGCCTCTTTAGAAGGCTGTTTTATCTACTGGCATAACTGCTATCTTAGAAACGCAATTATGACTCTCATTTTTGTTATTTCTAGCACTTGAGAGTATTCTGCCTACAGAAGGTGCTTGATAAAATGCTATCTGAAGAGAAAATAAAAGAAAGCTGTTACCTGATGGTGTGTAAGAGCCGGGAGGGGAACCTTCAACAATAAACTTGTATAATGAAGGCAAAAATATGCTAAAAGCTCTAAAGCACTAAATCCTTTAGCTCTAAGCCTGAGGCAGGGGTCTTCAAAGATAAAAGATTTACACAGAACAATTGGAAACTAAAAATTTTACAACCTAACACATGTTAAAAATTGGGGAAAATATCATAGGTCTCCAATCTACCCAGCTGTTAATTTCTTTCATATACAGCTTCAAGCAGTGTGTGCATGGTATTACTTTCACATAAAGAGCACTGTTTTTTTTTTTTTTTCTAAAAGCATTTATTCTGAGAAATATACTCACCCAGCTTCCTTAGGTGCTAAAAGTTAAGGAGTTAATCCCCTGTGATTAGTCCCTTCTGATCAGAGTGGCCTGACAACTCAGCAGGGGATATTCAGTCCTGTGTTCACACCTCTCTTGTCAACCCGGTCTCTAGGACACAATAGGTGGCTCTCCAGACAGCCTTCATTCTCCATGAACCGCTCTGGTTTGTTCATAACGGTTCAAAAGTTTAATAAGATGAAACCGAATACATTCTTCCGAAAGACAGTTCAAGGGAACTGCTTTTATTTATGTGCACGTATATGAAGTGTGTTTATGAATGTGTGTGTGTGTGTGTGTGTGTGTGTGTGTGTGCGCGCGAATTTGCACGTGTGCACCTCTGTGCGTGAACATGGAGGCCTGAAGAGGAGTCTTTCTGGAGTTCTCGCCACCTTACACTGAGGGATTCTCAGCTGAACCCAGAGTTTCCTCAAAAGGTGGTCTGGTTGGCTAGCATGTCACAGACACTTTCCCTCTCCTTCCTTTCAAGCGCCAGCTGCCATGCCCCCCCCCCCCTGTTTACCCAGCTTCTGATCTGAGCTCTGTCCTTCACACTGTGTGGCAACCACTTAACCCCCTTAGAGCCGTCTCTCTGGCCTAATTTTTTTCTCTTGAATTCCTATTATAAAATTCCTATCGTAAATCTATCTTTCAGAAATGATATGTGCCATTTCAGTGATGAAGAAAATATAAAATTATTTATTAAGAAATTAAATACTTCCTCCCTTCGTCACTCAACCTGCCCAGTTGCTTCTGAACTTCAGGATGCTGGTTCACAAGGGGAGGTCTGTCAGTAAGGACCTCTCTATTTGGACAGTGATGAACCCCCTCCCCCCCAAAGAATACCTTGAGTCACATGCTTGGTAGAGTAGCCCATTGGCACTCTATCAGGTGCTGCAAAAGCTGAAGATTAAAAACTGCCAAAAGGAGTTCAGAGTTCAGAGTATCTCCTCCTGCTGGCCAGTCTATGTCTAAATTACTCTCTTTTGTTCAATCAATTTACTCAACAAATTAGGCATGAATATTGTTTGGCATAATAGCATTAATCAAACAAAGAAGCAAGCACTTTTTGTTTTGCAAACATATGACATTTCATAAGCATAAGAGCTTTAATATGAAAAGAGAGTTACAAATTAATACTAAAGTCAACTGTAGATAGAGATGAGAAAAAAAAGGAAGATAATTCACACAATAAAATTATTCAAGTGGGTGAAAAGAAATGAAAAAAAGACAATCTTAGTAGAGAAGTAATTCAAATTATACTGAGCCATCATATTCATAGTTAAAGGCAAGAGGGTTTTTTTTAAATAATTACACTAAAAAATGTGCAAAGAAGACATTCATAGTGTGATAAGGTTTTTCTCCTTGCTGAAGAAACTGGGATAATATGCAATAAAAGCTTTGATAGCTCTGTTGGTCTCATTTTGGATCTTCTGTCCCCTTCAGGTCTTTCTATCTCCCTCTTCTTTCACAAAATTCCATCCATTCTGCCCAAAGTTTGGCTATGAGTCTCAGCATTTGCTGAGTAATATGCTGCTAGGTAGACCTTTTCAGAGGCTCGCTGTGGTAGGCACCTGTCCTGTTTCTTGTCTTGTCCTGCTTCTGATGTCTTTCACGTTTGTCCTTCTGAATGAGGACTGAGCATCTTCCCTAGGGTCTTCCTTGTTGTTTGGCTTCTGGGCCCTGAAGAGAATGATAGCCCGACCAAAGATAATGCATGGAGAGGACCTTAAACCCCAACTCAGATGTATCCCATAGACTCGGTCTCCAAGTAGGGTCCCTAGTTAAGGGAGCAGGGGCTGTCTCTGGCATGAACTCAGTGGTAGGCTCTCTGATCACCGCCCCCTGATGGGGTTGCAGGCTTGCCAGGCCACAGAGGAAGACAGTGCAACCAGTCCTGATGAGACCTGGGTCAAATAGACTAGGGTCAAATAGAAGGGGAGGAGGACCTCTCCTATCAGTGGACGAGGGCAGGGTCATAGGGAGAAAAGAGGGAGGGAGAGTGGGATTGGGATGAGACAAGGGAGTGAGTCACAGCCAGGATACAAATTGAATAAATTGTAATAAATGATAATAAAATAAATTTTTAAAAGCTTTGATAGACTTAATCTATGTATCATCGATAGTTTATCTACCACATCTCAATGGAAACATTCAAAGATGGCCAGATATTTACATGCTTGCTAAGGTCATTCTCTGTCATGAGAGAATGGAAAGATACCATGAAAAAGAGCTAGCAACATTAAGAGCACAAATGATACAGTGAAGTGTGTCATGAATAATAACATTTTTTGTTTTGTTTTTTTTTAAATTTTTTATTAATTACACTTTATTCATTTTGTATCCCCCATAAGCCCCTCCCTCCTCCCCTCTTGATCCCACTCTCCCTCCCCTTTCTGCATGCATGCCACTCCCCAAGTCCACTGATAGGGGAGGTTCTCCTCTTCTTTCTGATCTTAGTCTATCAGTTCTCATCAAAAGTGGCTGCATTGTCCTCTACTGTGGCCTGGTAAGGCTGCTCCCCCCTCAGGGGGAAGTGATCAACGGGCAGGCCAATCAGATTATGTCAGAGGCAGTCCCTCTTCCCATTACTATGTAACCCACTTGGACACTGAACTGCCATGGGCTACACCTGTGCAGGGGTTCCAGGTCATCTCCACGAATAGTCCTTGGTTGGAGTATGAGTCTCTGGGAAGTTCCCTGTGTTCAAATTATCTTGTTCTGTTGCTCTCCTTGTGGAGTTCCTGTCCCCTCCAGCTCTTACTATTTCCCACTTCTTACAGAGAATTCCATTCACTCTGCCTGACAGTTGGCCATCAGGCTCAGCATCTGCTTTGACAGTCTATACTGCAGAAGCTTTCAGAGGCCCTCTGTGGCAGGTTTCGAGGTTGTTTCCTATTTTCTTTTTCTTCTGATGTCCATCCTCTTTGCCTTTCAGGATGGGGATTGAACATTTTAGTTAGGGTTCTCTCTTTTGCTTAGTTTGTTTAGATGTTCAGATTTTAGTGGGTTTATTCTATGTTGTATGTTTATATGAGTGAGTATATACCGTGTGTGTCTTTTTGCTTCTGGGACAACTCACTCAGGATGATCCTTTCCAGGTGCCACCATTTACTTGCAAATTTCATGATTTCCTTATTTTTCATTGCTGAGTAATACTCCATTGTATAGATGTACCACAGTTTCTGCATCCATTCTTCAGTTGAGGGGCATCTGGGCTGTTTCCAGCTTCTGGCTATTACAAATAAAGCTGCTACAAACATGTTTGAGCAAATGTCCTTTTTGTGTACTTGTGCCTCTTTTGGGTATATGCCTAGGAGTGGTTTGGCTGGATCTTGAGGAAGCGCTATTCCTAGTTGTCTGAGAAAGCGCCAGATTGATTTCCAGAGTGGTTGTACCACTCTGGTACATTCCCACCAGCAGTGGAGAAGGGTTCCCCTTTCTCCACAATCTCTCCAGCATGTGTTGTCCCTTGAGTTTTTCATCTTGGCCATTCTGATGGGTGTAAGGTGAAATCTCAGGGTTGAATAATAACATTTTTTAATGACTCAGGCAATACAAGAAAATAGAAAAGAAGCAGATACCAAATATGTTTAAGTACAAATGTTATTTTACTTTTAAAATACATAAGGGCATATCAAAAATACTCTGTATATTAAAATGATGTTATCCATGAAATGCAGAGGCCTTAGTGCCTATTTCTTCTATTCTACATGATTCATGTCCACACATTTGAGGTCCACAAGGTCAAGAAAGATGTTGAAAAACATAAGATGCAGGACTAGAAGACATGGAGTTCTTCTTCATGTCCCTGCATGTACAATCATGGTTTTTAAAATCTCCTGCCACAATTATCCTGAACTCTCAAACCCAGTCCAACCTCAACAACATTTCACTCTGAGCATCAGTTAGGATATGGGCTCTAAAAGCATGAAGAAACAGATTATCAGCAAAGTCACTCACCAGATTTAATTCTAACAAAAGGACCACTTCAAAGATCAGAACTTAAGACCATTTAGCATGGTTGAGGTTAGTCTTCTGCTGAGACCATAAAGAACATAGTTTCATAGGAAAGACTCCTAATTCAGTCTGTTTTTTGTTAGTAGCCATGCATTCCCTCAATTAACCAGATTCATCTGTATACACATGCTGCCTGATTTGTTGAACTATACTGAATATATGTCATTATCTATAGAGAATCCACAATGCTGTTTGTTCTTGACATTGTTTGCTACTTTGTTAAGTGAATATAAAATTACTCTATCCTGATGATGCTAACAGGCCTGTGTGGCCCCATGTAGCCCCATTGGCCTTTCACTTATATGATTCTGTGATTATTATACCTTAAACTGGTCCACTGGACTTAGGATTTAAGTATAAATCAGTTTTCTGTAGCCTTGATAATAGACTTGCAGGAAATTCACAAACCTTTGAAAGCAATAACACAGCCTAACAAAATAATGGTGAATTTATCAATGTATCACTTTTCTGCATCAGTTAAAATACAAAGGAAATGGCTGTTCTCAAAGAATTTTCTTAGAATGTCTATTTACTTGTCATACAGCACCAGGACAAAACAGTCACACTGATTACCCAACATCCAGTTCGACTTCTCAATTTACAAGCTTCCCATCTTCTTCTATAAATTCCTTGCTGTCATGAACTTGGGAGATGATCACTGTCATCAATAGGAAGATGGTTTAGTGGCGCAGATGGCTGTCCTTTTATAGGCCAACTTAATGACTCGTTCTTATCTAATTTGTCATCTGTTATTTAGTTGTCATTATGAACTTTTTGGGTTTCATATCAATCAATTTTCCATGTTGACTAAACAGATGGCTTTAGGTTTTTTGGTTTTTGTTTTTTTTAAAAAAAGAGCAAAGCAAGAAAATGACATTAAATGATAAAAATGTACATCCGCACACATACTTAAATATACCTACGTGAAATAAACAATTGAAAGATGAAATTAGAATACTAAGTGAGACAGTTTCTAAACTCAATGGATATGTAAAGGCACAATCAGGAGCAGCTGCCTGCAAACAGACAAACTGATTCAAATATAGGAATTCTATATTTCTGTCCATTTATCACAACCACTTTAAAAAAAATACAGCTTGACCAATAGAGATGACAAATGCCCACTGATATATATCACCCACCAGGTCTGTATTTATAAGACATGGGTTAGCTCCTTTCTCTGTTGTTTATAATCCTTTTTAGGAAGTAGATAATATACAGCTATTTCCATATTTTGAATTTTTTCTTTTACTTTCTCATCCTTCTGAAGGCTCTCTTTGATTTATGAGTTATTTGCTAATCAATATCAAAACATATAAAGTGTACAGGCAAATTTGAAATAGTTGCCAACAACGAGGTCAAAGTTCATAAAATAAGACGTACCATTGTGACACATAAAAGTACTATGGTGCACAGACCCACAACCAAACAATAGGTGGAGCTCAGGAATCTTGTGGAAGAGTCACAAGAGGATGAAGTTCACTAATCTGAGTGTTCTGATAATATTGTTTGAGGGACAGGGCACTGAACTGCAGGATTCTTCAGCATGAAGACTGTTTAGCTGTATAGCCTGCACTGTACTGATCGGTATCCTCGACTTTCGAGCTCAGATATTCTAAAAACAGAACTCAGAGCACACACCTTACTTTCCATACAATACACGAGAGGGTTCTAAGAGTTCAGTAGATGCCTGAATCTATCAACATTAAACCTCAAATACTCTTACTTCCTATACATGTATACTCACTGATGTGGTTGTAGTTTCCACCCTCTGAGAACGCCTATAAAAGTGGAATACTTATTGTGAGGTATAAAGAGGACAGTTAAATTGGATTATGATGTTGGAGACTTTGAAAAGTTATCAAAACTCAATAAGACCATAAAAGAGGATTCCTATGATCAAACAGTGACTTGAGAAAGTAGGGAGGAAGTTGGAGAGATGGTACAGTCATTATTGTGGAGGGCCCAGGTTCGGTTTCCAGTACTGACAGCAGACAGCTACCAACTGCCTGTGACTTTTCCAGAAGATTGGATGCCTTCTTTTGACCTGGAGATTTGCCTTCTAGAGTGTTATATGCCAAAGAATACATTCCTTAACCAGGCATTACTGGATTCTGTGATCCTGTGATAGACCAAAACCAAGAAAGCATATCTGTCTCAGTGAAGAGGTGTACGGGACAAAGGGAAAGAAAGCCGCTCTATTCCTTTCACTCACTTGGACTAAATAATTTAAATGTTCAGTGTATCCTTAAAATTAAAATGACAACAAAATAAAAAAAAAACTGAATGAATGCTAGTGGACGATTCAGGCCACTACTAAGATCACGGTATTCTAATATAATACACAGCTTAAGTTCAGGAACAATACGGAGAAAAAGAAAATATCTATTGGTTAAGTAAAGAAAGGGAAGAGATTGAGAATACAAGTGTAAGTCAAGAGGCTTAGACTCCTGGCATCAGGCCTTGCTCTGCCGGCCCATGCCTTTGTGGCACCTTAACCAGGAATCTGTGTTCCAGGCTATGATCTGCCTCTACTCTTTGCCAACTGCAGGACCCTGGGGAAATTATTCACCTGCTTTATGTCTGACTCCTCTGCAAAATGGAAGACTTGTGTTAGCTAACTCAGAATTGATGAAAGATTTAAGTTAAATATCATACTCAAGACATGTTAGGCTTCTTTTGTTTTATCTAGAGGTGTCTCAGAAGATAAAGGTACATTCATTACTTCATTTAATGTGTTTTCAGTCTATCTGTCCAAGCAATGGGGCATAAAACAAAAGATAAACAGATCATTAAGTTGGGAACAGTGTCCCATTGGGGCTTATTCAGCATCAGGGACACAGCAGGTCTCCAGAAGTACAGGCAGGTTGGATGGATTTTATCACAGTACTAAAGAACTTCTCCCAAAAGCCACGGTTGAGAATGACAGGGTGGAGACTGTGGCATTACAGACTTGAGTAGACTAGATGACTTTATGATCACTGAATAACAAAACCACAGAAAGGAAATTTCCCAAATGTGTTGTTGCTTTGAATATTGAAATGCCTTTTCATAATTCGCTGGTACCCTTTCTCCTTCACCATAGCAACCCGTGCATGTCACTCGTCTTTAGCCATAGAGGCAGAAGCAGAAAGTTCTGATGCTGATCACAGAATATTTTCTTAGTGACAAGTGAAATTCCAAATCTATTTTCATAGAGCCCATTACTTGCCTTCCTCAGCAAAGAATCCCTTCAGGGACAGGGCTGTCAGAGGCCAATGAAACCCAGTGCTAATGGGAAATGCAAAAATGAAGTGATTATCAGAAACAGGGATGAAAATCTACATAACATCAAGACCTTTTTTGCTCCAAGGAAATAACAGTAGCTTGCACTAGATTAAGAATATACCCAAACAACCAAATAAAATGCATACACAAGGATTTGAACATTTTCTGCAGTAGGCACCTTCTAGCTCTCCACTTTACTTAGATGGCGAGTCATTTATGGTCTACATTGGACTTAGTGGTCTCCATATTCATGACTATACCTTAACCAAGTAATCAAAACACTAAGCAATGGAAGGGCCTGAGATTTCACTAGACTGCGGTGAGAAATAATCCTGAAAGGCCATCTTTGTAAGGTATACATTTTCTGGGGTTATAACAGACAAATATCATCTGAAAAGGTCAAAGGAACAGGAGGGAGGATGTTGAGGAGGAAGATGATGTGTTCAGGAAGGCAGTGGGAAAAAGAAGGAGAGTCAAGATACAGATGGGGAAGTGATCTTCTCAGTTAAGAACAATGTTTTTGTAAAAGAGAAAGATCTGATTGTTTGGCCCTGCAATACGTGTATTTGAATTCTTTTTCTAACCCATAGATAGAATCTCTCTAAGATCCACATGGAACACTCACACGGCGACAACCATAGCTACCACATGAAACTGTAGATAATATCAACAGCCCTGTGCTAGGTGCTTGGTAGTATTTCACTAGTCTCTTTGCCTCATCACACTATCTTAAGAAATTCTTAACTTCAAAATCACCACATACAAATGAACACTGCTCTTCTGTCGCAAGCTCTTCTCTTCGTCAATCTGCACTATCGTAGAGCCATAGTTTCTCCATTGGCATAGGCATGCAATATCTGACTGAGCACTGCCTCAATTTCATATTCAAAACAGGTATCAAAACCATGCCCTTCCTGAAATAGAACTTAGTTGTGCATATCTCACTATCTTTGTTTTCTGTCTCAAGCAAATATAAGTCTGAATTATTACAAGAAGCTCTTTCTGGCCTTTTTGGGCCTAGCTTTCTTACCAATTTATCCTTGTACTCTGTTGTCTGGTTAATCCTGTTGGAACACTTCTGAAATGTATCCCAACAATGGTACCCAATTTCCCACTATTCAGTTATTCATTCATCCATTCATTCCATAAACAGTTTCTAGAGACCCACTAGATATGAATCATGTGCCATGTATTAGAGATGCAAAATAAATACATCATGCTTAAGAGTGCAATGGGGAGAAGACAGATAGAGTGTACCAAAGGGATCCAAGACAGAGATAAAAATGTGTGCGCTAACTTTGAAGGGTGGATAGGAATGAGTCTCATAGAGACAGAGCTTGTCTGTTACAGAAGCTCAAGCAATAAGATGTCAGCAGCATGGAGAACAGTCTCTTTAACTCTTCCAAGATAAGAAACACAATCAAAAAGGGCTTTTGGTACACTGATCTGTTTACTTTGTGTCATGTGCACAGGTCCAAGGGTCAGAGGACAACTTGTAGGAGTCAGTCATCTCTTTCCATGTGGGTCCGAGGGTCAGTCTTGGCGGCAAATGCCTTTGCCCTCCGAGTCATCTTACTGGCCCTCAGGAAGTCCCACATTTTATGCATAAAAGCATTCCTCCTGCATACAACGTTAAATGGATTCAGGCAGCAGTATGTAACCAGGATGCAGACTTCGAAAATAAAAGTTACAATTCAGGTAGTTGATTATGCACAGTCACAGGACTTTTATTAAAGTTCTCCTCAATTGACTGGTGAAATAGATACTAAAACCCCCTCCACAACAACACTCACATATAAACACACACTTAAGAAAATAGTAGTTGACTCACACAGCTTAATACTCATTAAAAACATATTCTTTGCTGTTGTGTTCTAATATATTCCTTCCCCCACACATAACTCATAGCCATTTCTTTATTTACAAACAAGGGTAGATGGCTGTTATTGACAAGTTCTGGCCTTAGAATTTAGAAGTCCATCTCTGTCAGGCAAAGTATCTAGTACTTATTTGTAGATTTCCAAAGATTTAACCCTGTTTAGATTCTTAACATTTATTTTTAAAATAAAGTTGCTAAGAAAGTCAACCCCTACTCTAGTATTTTAAAATTATTTGGCCCTGAATGTTTAATGACTTCCTTTAAGTCTCATTCCATTTAGATATGGAACATTTTATTTTCCTCTAATGAAAATATGCAACAACAAAATATAGTTGTTTATCTGTTTATTTCGCACAGCATGCAATGTTCGTAGATGCTAATACCTCTTTAAAGCATACGTGATATTTACAAGTCATCTGGCCTCCATTAAACATCCAAAACACTGGTGTTCATTTGAAACCAAACACTTGCCTACTAGAGTAAGACGGCCAGTGTACACTTGCCATGGAGCAGCTATTGCTCTCTAGTCTGTTTGCACTTTAGAAAATGAGTACCCTGCAGACCCCACTCACTCTCCCTACAGAGGTGAGTCATCATGAAAGAATACTTTTCCATATTACGTGCCTCTCAGACAAGCTCCAGAAGAATACGCGACTAGCTGAATGCCACGCCATTATGAAAAGGAAATTCCTTATCCCATATTTCTCCTTATGGCGTGCTACCTCCTTGTGTAGGCTGATGCTTTACATACACAAAGGAGCAAAGTCCAGGCATGCACAGAAGGCTGAACTCTGAAGAGACTGGAAGAGGAGAGAAGGCTTTTTGTGTTAGTCTATTTTTCACCCATGCTCATCAGCAAAGCACTAACCTGTAAAATGAACTCACACTTCCCCTAACAATGCTGAGTGCTGGCAGACGCTGGACTGGCCATTTCAATTTCATTCTCAGAGTATAAGGGTTGTTAATGTTTTAACACCAGTTCTTTTCAATTAGGTCCATTCACAGTCCTTCCTGGCTGCTCATCACCCAGGCTAATGGTTTCAATTTCCTAGGGTGTGTTTCTCAATCAGAAGCCCATTTCCTGGGATCAAGTAGCTAATATTCCCCAATGTCCTTTCAGATTATTTTATGAAAAAAATTCAAGGAATATCCCATTTCAGTGCATTGTTTGAGAAGTATATTAGTTTTACAAGAAGGAATTTTGTTCTTATTTAAATAATCCCTCAAAATCCTAAGCAAACTTTTACCCTTAAAAAATAACACAAGAAAATAATAAAAAAATAAAATTAAAATAAAAAAACACAAGAAGTAGGAATGCCCAAACTAAATCAAATAATAATAAGCCCTTCCATTAATAGTTTTATTTTTATCATTGCTGTATTTGGTTTGTGTGTGCGTATGCACATTCCATGGCGCACACATGGAGAATTCTATCCTTCCACTTCTATGTGGTTCCTGGCGATCAAGGTTAGGTTGCCAAGCTCATGCAGCAAGCATTGAGCCAAATTGCTAGTCTTCTCTGATAGACTATATTCATATCTAAAATGTACTCTGTGTATTTTGCACACTTGATAATTTTATGAACACAATGGCCTCAGTTTATTGTACAAGAATAACAATGATTAATTTCCATTCTTTATTTCAGTGTTCATTGTTTAAAAACAAACAAACAGCCAATCACAGGTCAGGTAGATGGCTCAGTGGGTAAAGACGTGATATCTGAAAATTTGATTCACATGGCTGAAAGAGAGAACAATCCATGAAAGTTGTTTTCTGTGTATGTGCCACCCATGCACACACTCAAATAAAAAATAAATATATTTTCTCATTTTCTTTTTTATCTGTATTTTTTCTTTTACGTGTATGTGTACTTCGCCTGCACACAGGTCTACATAATCATGGGCACATACATGTTCTGGCCACCACTTCTATAGCAGATGCTGGATTTCTGTCACCATGGATTCAGCTGCTTCTAAAATTAATATAAAAATAAGAGCAGAGGACATAGGCTTTTGTGTTTTCTTCATTTCAGCTACTTACTATATGTATCCATGCATGTACTGTTACTTTTTGAAACTGGGAAATAGTATTTTATCACTCAAATGAATAAATGCACCCAACTATTCTCATATTGACTGATCTGTGAGTTGACTGAGATCTTTATTAGGAGAGTGACTCTGAGCATGTGGGTAGAGAGCTTTTGTAAGAATCTGCTGCCCTTTTGCCCTAGCAAATATCAAGGAGGCGACCTGCTGGATCATAGGGGATAGCTTTAATTATTAAAAAAACAAAAAACAAAAAACCAAAAAAAAAAACACCTCAGGAGCTGCTACCCAAAATGTTCTTACTCACCAGGGAGTCTATAAGATTATCTCTAAAGATGATATAGAGCTGTATCGCATTTCTAATTTATTTTTCATTATTTTGTTCTTTTATGATAATGGTACTCAGGATCTTAATGAGCTTATTGGTAATTTGAATACATATACATACATTTTAATTTTTAATGTCAGGCACTATCCATAGTCAAAGTTCTTCCTTTTTAATAAAATCGGTTGTTTGATCTCTATCATTAACTATTGGAGGGATATAATCATTTGAACACATGTTCTCTGCCCAACATACATACTTTTGGTGCTGTCTTCAAGTCTGCATCTTACCTTTATCTTTACACTCTCTGAATAGAAGATTTTACTTTTAAGCAAGTCCAGTTTATCAATTATTTCATTACAGAGGCCATGCTTTTTATATATTCAAAAAGGCTTCGTTCTCTGAGACACGATCCTACATTTTTGCTAGAAACTTCACAGCAGCATTGGTACCTAATCTATGACCTTAAAAGTAATTCAGTTTTTCTTTCTTCCTTCCTTTCTTGTTTAAATTGGAAAATTCCAGCTGCGACAGCTCTGAGCTCACTGGCATCTTCTGTGTCAACTGGTCACATGTAGAAGGAGCACAGTTTCAGGATTAAAGCTGTTAGTACGTCCTGATTCTTTTAGATTTGCTCTTATGTTTTAAAAGTAGAGGCTCTGGCCCTTTTTCTTCGGTTTAGTGGCACATTCTCCTACATAGTACCTTGATGTATCTTGTCTATGGTCTCAAGCAAGCTTCTATGCTCCTCAGGACAATCATCCTGCTCTGGTAAGGCCAGAACTCCACATCCCTTTAGCATCACTCTGCGTGACCTTTCGTATTTCTCAGATCCCCAGAAGCCACCCTCTAGTAGGCCTCGTAGAGTCTAAATCCGCACATTCTCAGCTCAGGAAAACCGGCCAATGGCATTCAAGAATCCTTCACGGGACTGCTCAGCAGTTTCCTCCTCTAGAGAATCTAGACCCTCAAACTGCAGCTGCTTCTTCAGCAGCTCTGATCCCAAACCCTGCCAACTGTTTCAATTCAGTGGGCTCTCTGCTGTCTTCTGCAACCCAGCCCTTAGTTTAAGGCAGAATGGCCTGGATGTTTCTCTTCACCGATCAGGCCTATGTTGTCCACCTTTCAATGCTTTACACTTTGTTCAACTTTCTTGATTTTCACTGTGGTATGGCTATTCAGTAATTCTTATTTTATCATATCAAAGTCATTCAGTTTTCACAGTAAGGTGCTTAAAAGAAACATATGTTTCTTTTTGTTGCCAATCTTAGAGACAATGCTGTTCACAAGAAAGCCTAATCAAAATGACCAACATGAAAAATTCAAAATCCTTTTATAGAATAGCTCTTAGGGTACAGAGTTAAGGCCAAGATTAGTCATGTTGGCAATGATTTCTTATTTTTATATGTTTGTGTCATATTTTTATTATCCTTACAAACAAAGGTTTGATGTAAAAACAAAGGATTCATCACCTATGTCTCAGAGCCTGGTACCTTCTTTCTCTCTCTATAGGGTTTCCTTTTTCTTACATAATATGTAAGAAGAGGCAACATTAGAAAACCCTGTGTCATCTGTATTAACTTTATGGATGTAAGCTTGAATTAACACTTTTGGCCAAGATTCAAAGTGACTTCATGTTTTCTGAAGCCAAATTCATTTACAACTTGAGCTCAGAAAAAAAAAAATCAGGTATAAGAGTTAACATTAAAAACATATTTCCTCCACTATCAGTGGACTTAGAGATGGGCAGGGAGGAGATGAGGGAGGGAGGGTGTGATTGGGAGGGATGAGGGAGGGGGCTACAGCTGGGATACAAAGTAAATAAACTGTAATTAAAATAAAAACAGAAAAAATTAAAGAAAAGTATTTCCTCTCTATTATCCTTCAGTGACTATTTAATTGTATTGAAAGTTTTTCTCCTTCTACTTAGTCTTCCCCATTTCACACTTTCACTAAGAGTTACTTCACCAAGGATGCCTAAATCAACATTCTGAGGTCCAGCCTTATGGAGCTGAAATATCGACGTAGGTGTCCATCCTCTACTCACTGCTTTCAAATGATCAGATTATAACGAAGTTGTTATTCTCCTATGACCTACCTACTACTTCTTTTGATCTCTACTTTAAAACAGTTACAGTGGGAACCTTAGAGCTCAGATCTAACCCAAATGGATATTTTTGGTAAACCCAGAATTTAAAATCATCTTTTATTTCCCACTTTGAGTTTTTCTCTCAGTTTTTTACTCATTTAATATACAGAGCAGGAAGCAACTAGACATTCTACCATCATAAAGTATTGTGCTTGCCCTGTTGGTGACATGTCTAATAGTGAAGTCTATAAAGTGTGTGGTGGAAAGGGGTCAACATTGTTGGATTAGGTCCCATCTTTGAAGTCGATAGCAGGTGTTTCATAAAGATGCAAACAGCCGATGATGTTAATAATTCTAATTTTAGAAGCTATTTAATCAGCATGTCCTATGAGAAGCAAAGTAAGGACTATCACAGGCATGGAATCACTTAGCTGCATGCTGGCTCCGGAATATTTGTCACAGAGTCCTCACATAGATGAGGCAACCTGGTGACAAGGAGGGAGGATAAGCAAAGAGCGTACGTGGCAGAGAGCCAGGTTCTGTTCTTGCCTCTGACATTACATTCTTTTCTTTCTTAGTTAATAATATCTACTAACTAGGCATGACAGCATGCTCTTGTAATCTTAAATCTCAGGAAGCCAAAACAGGAAGATCACAAGTTAAAGCCTGGCCCAGATTACATGGGGAGATTCTGCAAGACAACAAACAAACAAACAAATGCTGTGTTCCATTCTATAGCAGTTATTAAAGTGAATGAGGATGATGTCCAAGAAATCCATTGGAACTGTGGCTCAGAGTGGATTCTTCAAAGGGCAGTGGCACTAGGCCCTCTCTTTTGCTTTCCAACCTGACTGGAATGGAATGCCAAAGTTGTATTTCACAATAGCTAACATTCTTTTCTATAATTTCATTTCTAGAATTTAGTAAAATTGCAGCATTGTTCCCAAACTGCATTTTTAAGGGCCAGTAGCAGTTATATTACTAACAATTGGTTTTATAGTCTTTTATGAAGATTGATAGAACAAGTGAGGAGAGAGCTGTGCCAGCTTAGGTCAGCATTTAGCCTCCTGGTTCTTAGGAGGTTAATGTTCACTGAACAGGTAAGGCACAGGTACCTACCTCGTAACAGCCTTCCTTTCCTAGCCTTACAATTATATAAAAACCGTCAAGGTACTGCTGGTCATACAGCCTGTATTTCAATAGCACGGGTCTTTTGAGCGTAGCATTCATTACATCAGTCATGATATTGGGAGATAACTCAGAAACGGCATTTATCCATCCTCTAGCCTTATCTAGATGGGCTCTGAGTGTGCTTGAAGAAATGCCAAAGCCTTGACTATGACAATGCTCCTTCCAAGGTCCAAGGCTTAGAGATTGCTAAATACTTGATCTCCTTCTCTGAAATGTCACAAAATGAATACAATGATGATCTTTACTTAAACCAACCTTCCCCACATGGAAGAGACAGTGCCAGCCACTTAACACCTCTTATTTCCCTGTCAACATCTGTGAACGGTGGGTATGTTAGTGGAAGGTTAATCAGGGCTGCGGCAGATCTGTGGCTTGCCTATTTAGATGTAAAGTTAACAGAATGTATTCATTTGCTCCTCTCCATCTCATTTTATGATCTTTTTTTTTCCCTTGGTCTCTTTCCCTCTTCTACCTCTGACATGGTCATGTTTGAGGTTCCTCCATTATCAGTACAAAAAATGTTTCACAAGTCCAAATTGAGACTGATGTACTTCACTGAAGAAACAACCTGAAGCTCTTGGCTTCTTGGCAGCAAAAAATACAGGAAATAAGTGACATCTACTTCCATATGCATTAACCTCTTTATAACAAGCTGTGTCTTTTAGCTTTCATTCTGAATTAACTTTAGGATGTCTTTTATTTTTCCTTATCTAGAGTTCCGACTTTCACACAGACTCTTTAAAAACTATGTTTGGAGTTGGATAAGATCAGCGCACTTCCTCTGAAATTAAAGTTTCTTTTGATATTGAGTTCAGTACATTCAGAGTGGAAATCAAAGGATTAGGCTGGTTATAAAGATTTAAGTCAACAGAGAAGAATTTAATCCATTGGTGTTGAGTTTCATAATCAAACAGCAAAGAACTTGTTTATATGCTAAAAAAAAATCTACTAAACCAAAAATTTTAAATATCTCCAAAACCCTATCCAGCTTTTTTACTGAACAGATGTTGAATAGATGCTTCTAATGTGCCAGACACAGGAAAAGAAGATGGAGTCACTGATACAAACTGCTTAGAAGCTATGCTCACATTCAGTAGTTTCCAGCCCAATAGACATTCACCCTAGGTTTAGGCCTAGGGGGCACTTGTGATAACAGTCACTCAGCGACTATGGAACTGAAGACCTAGTTGTGTGGGGGGAGAGAGACGAGCATTCAGTGATAGAAGGATGGCCTGAACATTCAGCACTGAAGTCAAGACCCAGTGAATGATAAGGCCTTGGTGAGACCTCAGCTAATCATATCAGGTGAGAAAGAAGCCAGCCACATTTAAGGAATGTGGGGCAACAGAGAAAGCAAGACAAAGTGGTGGGAGAATAGACAAAGAATAAGCTGCCTTGCCTCCTACTGTTCAGAGCCCCTCTATAGAATTTAGAATTTCATGCAAAAATCAACAGGTAGCCCTGGATATTTTTGAAAACAGATGGTAGATGCGATGAGGCTGAGTGGAAGGACCAAGTTTTTCCTGGATGGTAAGCAGGAATGCAGTGTTTGCCTCCATTGTGCCCACGGCTTGCTAGATACCCCAAATACTAACAGATTAAGGGACATGTAACAGCCTACAGCACAGTAGGGGAGTGGATATGGTCTATGGCACATCTGTTCAGTTGGTGTTGTAACTTATCACTTCTGAAAAATCAGGGACTGTTTTCCAAAGAGACTCACATAATATTAGCGTGTGCCCAATCAGATGTGTGTGTGTGTGTGTGTGTGTGATGTGAACAGAGCCTCTTTCTGTATGATAGGCAAGCACTTAACCACTTAGCTACAGCCTCAGTCTTTTGAATTATTTAGTTAGCATAACATCAAAATCAAATTTCAGCATGTTTGATGTTTAAAATGAAGAATTATACCACAAGGACTGCAATCAATTCAAAGTCCTTTGGACACTTAACAGAAGGACAACTGAGTTTAATTATAATGTTTCTTGCCCAACATTTTTAAAAGGCCTACTGAAAATGTTTACCAAGATACTTCATCTTAGTTTGTTACCTTGTACAACTAAAAGTAGTAATTACCTGTTTCCTCAACAATATTCTATCATTTGGCCCAATACTAAATTAATTTCCAGCTCTGCTAATCCAAATGTATGGGGGTTTCTTCAATCTTACTCTACTTGGTTAAAATGTACTAAAGCCTTAAAGTTCATGATAACGTATCACACCATTTAAAACAAGAAGTTCGTGTGAATCCCAAAAGAATGTGGACATGACTCAGGCTCTGGAACGTTCCATCCCAAACTCCTAAATGCTAATAAAAAAAGAAAAACTAAAGAAACAAATAACAAACACACATGAACACATACACAGACACACACACCGCATTGCCTGCATTGAGTCTCGTAGGCAGAACAGTGGCATTTATATAAAGAACAATCAAAAAAGGAACAAAAGAATACACATCCAAGTAAATAATTTGATTCAAAAGTCCTATGTAGCCCAAAGTCAAGATCAAATAACACAGTCAATTCTCCCATAAGCATTCATAATGTTTCTTCAATGCTGAAATGACATAGCTGGTGTATGTCTGCATCTTCCTGCAAAGGCCTAGTAAACAACAGAGGTTGCTAATCACCGAATCAACCCTGGAAATTTCTTCTCTGTAGTCTATACTCAGTTAATAGGATGGCAGAGAGGGGTGGAAAGTAAGGGGAGGACCAGAAATGGACAGTCGATGCCCATGTCAAAGAGCTGAGTCAGAGAAGTTTGAAGGCTTTGAGTTCTGGAAGGAAACACATGCTCAGGAAAGTTGCTCGATGTAATTGCTCACTAGGAAAGGGAGGGAAAAGCTAGAAAAAGCTATCCCTACTTTCTAACATTAAAAAGATGTTTAATTTGTGCTTTTTGCCAAAAGAAATCTACACTGAAGGTTCAAAAATACTAATTGTTGTTTATGTATACTCATGATTCCTAATCAAATATCCACTATAACTTCCCTTTGCATAGGTAGAGAAATACTGATAGCATTGCCAGTCTATCTGTCTTACAACGGGCACGTGCAGGGTCATGAGACATCCTGTGGGCTGCAGAGATGACTCAGACATTAAGAGCTATTCTTCCGCAGGGCTGGCTCTTGATTTCCAGCACCCACAGAGTGGAACACTGTCTGAAAATCCAATTCTGGGGCATCACACACCCTCTTTGGCCTTCAAGGGCACTACAAGAATACAGTACACAGTCATGGATGCAGACAGAACGCACATAAAATGAAAAAAAAAAAAAAAAAACACCAGCATTCTGTGCACATAATAGCTTGTGCTTTAGTTCTTTCATGTTCTATAGACCTCCTACCCAGACTGTTGTACTCTGTGTTCCAAGTGCTCATTAGGTCTATTCCCACTCAGATGTCATTTCTACACTTATCAGTTCAGTCAAAAACCTACCAGGCATTTAGTGAGCAGGTCTGTCCTTGTTTCACTCAGGCAGTCCACAAATGGTGCATATTATCTCCATAAAACACTTCTCAGTGACTTCTTTCAATGAAACATCAGAATTTTAATCATATGGTGTCAATGATAATCCAGTGATTTCAGGCATAACAAGACTGATGTTTTAAAAAAAAATGAAAATACAAGCATTTACAAGGTATGTACTTTTTTTTTTCTTTTCAAGACAGGGTTTCTCTGTGTAGCCTTAGCTGTCCCGGACTAACTTTATAGACCAGGCTAACCTCGAATTCACAGAGCTCCAGCTGCCTCTGCCTCCTGAAGTGCTGGGATTACAGGCGTGTGCTAATACACCTGGCGAAGGTGTGTACTTCCTAAGACCACAGAAAAAATCCCACCACTATTTGTCAACATCCATGTGAAAAAGGACTTGCCATTGCCATTAACATACCACACATTCATACCCATATACATAAAACATAATTGGCTTCAAAAAAAGCAATTTCAGTTTTCTCTAAAATCTGCTTGTTTCCAAAACGGCATTTTCTCTAAAAATAAAATATCATTACAAAATGAATTAGACACTGTAGTTCAAGATCGCATAAGGAAGATGATGTAAACCCCCCCCCCCCCCCGTACTGAAATGATGCATTTCAGCTTTGGATCACGAGAAATAATTTTGTGAATCTTTAAAAATACATTAACTTTGCCAGAGGCAAATACTCATAAAGTTATTTCTTGCCATTTCTGAAAATGAAAGCAAATATATGAAAAATGGAAGAGTATGTTTATATAATATGATATACAATATAGATATTTTAATACCTTTCACTGAAAATGATAAAGCCCAGAAGCGTGAGCAGTGTATAAAAGGATGAGAGTTGTTCTAAAGCCATGCCAGTTCATTTTAGTGGGAAATATAGTTGATCTGGTTTTTTGGTTACCCACTTGGGTATCTGTCTCTCTGTGAACAATATCTATCTTTTATTGCTGGAGTATCTTCCATCATGGCACTGGTAATCTGTTGGGAAGTCAGATAATCACACACATGACTAACAGTCTCTAAGAAGGGCAGAGCCCCAGAGGATTAGATGGTTCAGCCCTGGGAGAAGCTACGTGTGTATGAAAAGGCCAAAGAGGGCAGCATTTGCTAAAGCACTTCCATTTAGAATTCTCAAGGCAAGGTCCTTTCCCTGTAATCCTGAAGGGTTGGAGAATAATAAAAAGAAACTGAAAATTCCTATGTCTTGTAACAATTCATACATTAATGACAAAATTAATTGGTGGAAGGTTTAAATGTGTCAGAGAAAACTTCATTGCATCAGTACTTGAAACAAATGAACACTGTGAACGACAGTGATCACAGAACACAGTTTCAGTCCAAACAAGTCATCTCTGAAGTAACAGAAAAGCATACATTTCTAACACTTGCCTACATTTTCTTTTCAGATGACATTGCACACGTGCATGAGTATTACAAACCAACACTACCCGGGACGTGCAGCTCTTTCAACTCTTCTCATGAAAGGCCTAGAGTCCTTTAAATGTATTATTTCAAGGTTGAGAGAACAAGACATTTCCTCCAAGGCCTAATGTCATGTAACAATAATTTAAAGAAAGAAATATCTGTCAAAACTCCAGAATGACCTACACTGATTGAACATGTCAAATTAATGTGACAAATTTAGTTTACAATGAAGTTGATTGCAAGACAGAGGCGACATTACACATACACATGCACACACACACATTATCCAGAAAAACCAGCTGTTGAGCTGTCCTCAATAACGACGATCTTCGTAATCACTGGCCATGCCAGTACTAGAGCTCATGATTGTTATGGCATGAATCTGGACTCCGAAGCCTTGGCTTTGAAGGGAGACCTAACATAGATTCAAATACACAGGGCAACGGCAGGAAGGAGCGTGCATCCTGAAAATCAAGTCCGTGGTATCCAACTGTAGACTTACAGAACTGCTTGTGCCCATGTCTAAAACTGGTCTAGCAGAGACTGACCTTTGTCTTCAGTTACACAATGACAAAAAAAAAAAAATCCATTTAATCCAACTGTAGTGAAAATGAAAGCATATTACTGCTGTAGGGAAAGCTGCCAAAGGTTAATTGGGTTTTAGATACTTATCCCTAATTGTTCAAGATTTTATCCTAATATCAATTTCTGCATTAATGCACAGGCACCCTCAGGCCATGAGAGATATCATTCTAAATTTAAACATACCTCAACCAATGCAAGAAGAGTATTTTTTTTTTTCGCTAGAGAATTCCACAAATCAGAATTCAACTTCTGAGGTGAAATAGGTCACATTAACCAAATATACCTAAAATATTGATTTAAATCAGTGAACAGTTAAGATGTCTGGCTGGCTGATTCTGACACTATATTCAAAAAAGACAATTTAGAGTATCAGTTAAATATGAAAACGCACTATATAGCCTCTATTAGGCAGCTGTACTTTAAGTCTACTAACAGTTCAACTTAAGTTAGAGAAACTTCTCCCTGTGGTAGACACTGAGTATCTCTGGCTTGATAAGAGTTGATTTAGTATGCCATTCCTCCCTCTTTATTCAAGGTGGGTCGTTGTTTTATGATAGTTTCTCTCTGGACGGAACATGATGACAACATGATGCCATTGTGCTGCCATCTTGAACTTTGCCTCAGTAGGCATGGCAACTAGAACAGAACAGCATAGCAGTAGCTAGGTCTGTTGTTATAGTAATGAAGCTACCAACACTCACTAGTAGAAGGCAGCAAAGAAGGGTCATAGATGATATAGGAAGTAGAAGGTTAATGAAAGAGGCTAAATCCATGATGCAGCTTCTAGAGAGTACTACTCGCTAATGCACGATGCAGTGAAACTGTATTGTGTTGGAGTTATTTTGGGGGTGGCCTGTTGGCTTTTCTGCTCTGATGGGAGGCCATCCTGAGACATGGAAGCCCAGGAACCACACAGCTCTGAGAACAGGCCTTCTCAAGATAGGAGTTGCTGGGCCCAGGAGAGGATATCCCCAGCTAAGGAGCTTCAGCCCCACTTCACTTATTTTCTTTCCTTCTTTTCTTCATTGCTTCTTGACTTCTTCTGATGAGACTCATACTAGGCAACAAATCTCACAAAAGTGATTTATTGGAAGGCCCAGGGTTGGAAGGGAAGAATCCTGGGTTGCTTGCCCCTGCTCCCAGGAGAGCACAAGAAGGAACTGAGCAGGATTTCTTAGGGGTAGGGCAGAGATTGCTCACCAGGGTGAGCCCTGGTGGGATTTGAAGTGGTAAGGTTAGGAGAGCTCAGAGATTTGTGGTTTTTCCTGCTCAATGACTGGTAGATTTCTGTGGGAAGCTCTCAGGGATTGGTAGGTTTTCCTGCTCTGGGATTAGTGGCTTTTTGTTCAGACTTTTCACCTAAAATTAGCGTAATCTGATAAGGGTCCTATCAAGGGTCTGGAGACAACCTTTGTGACAGTCACAGAGGCTAGAAATGATGTTATAACTGTTAGAGAGGTTGGGGGAGGGGCCTGGCCACTTTCCTGCCTTGAGAGTTTACAAAATATACAAAGCTTGCAGAATTTACAAAGTATACACGTTTATAAAGGGAGTCAATGGCAGGAAAGGCATTCCCTGCCACTTTAGTTGGCATGAATAGCCAACATGGTCCATGGCCCCTACTCCTGTAAATAGCCCTTTACCTGTGCTCTCTCATAAGGACAATAAATTCTCTAGTGTCACCAAGTTAGACTTTGGTGAAACTGTACTTTGGTATGTCCTTAATGACCATCTAGGGTAAAAAAAAATTTGTTTGCTTCTCCCCAGGAAAAATTAACACAATAGTCATTAAAAGCAAGAAAACTGCCATGTATTTTTAAGTCAGTAGGGCACAATTTTGTATAATCAGACAATACCTTAGAAGACATTTCTACTTATTGACACAATAATCCATCTGTTAAGTTTTAAAGAGCCATTATTGTGAGGAAAGAATGCCCACAGCTTTCAGAACACCTGGTGTATAAACACTTAATTTATAAAATAAATGAATTTAACTGGGATTGATTTGCATTGCAAAAGAATAGCCACATTGCAAAATAATAAAATAAAACACACAACCTGGGTATTCTTTGGCTTACAGGCTATCTCGTGCTTTGTCCACTTGGACTTCTAATGATATATTTTAATATATAACCTTTAAGATGTTCAACAACGACAGTAATAACCAAATGAAGAGAAGGTTCATTGGGCCCAGGTACTATGATAGGGTCTGTGCAATGATTTGCCTCACTTAAGCCTCTCTCTGAATACTGACATGCTCCATCTGTGACAAACTTTAGTTGTCTCTCTGCGTGGGTGTTTGGAGACCCATGTTCAGACATACATAGCTACAGCCAAATGTAAGTTATTGTTTCTACAAATGTCCAAACAGCCTGCACATTTGACCTGATGAGGCAGGGACAGACAGATACTTAAAACAATATTTCACTCACTGTTGGGTATCCTATGGGTGACAAGGTGGCATTTGAACAGTGCCTTGGTTCAAAGATGAAGGGGGATTTACCGAGTATTTCTAAACCCCAGAATAAACAGTCCTGTAAGTCTTCTCCTACTTCTCTGTATCAGCAGGATGGCAACCATGCAGAAGGATTTTGAACACTTACTGTTATCACTAAGGTCCTTCTATCTTCTGAAATGTCACAATTAATAGCAAACCGTTCACAAACAAGCCTGTGGTGTGCCATGCCACACATAAATGATTCGGTATCACACAAACACTGTGTTCCTGTGAATCTTACAAACATACCTCCTGAACCTGACAGAGTTATATTAAAGTGCTTCAAGGGGAGCATAAGGAGGAAAAAATACCACTGCACATAAAACAACAAAAACACACATAGAGCTTCTTCACTGCATAGATAAAATTTCACAAGCAGAAGAGGGAAGATCTAAATGTTATTTCTCTGCATTGACTCACATTCTCACATATCAGCCATGCCGATGCTTGATATCAGGTCCCTGTAAATCAACCAGACATGTGCCATCTTAACTTTCTAGCTGCTACACACAATAAGCAGTTGGTATATTCAACATTATATTTTGCCTCTGTAGATAGGCTTATATGTTTGTATGTTTGCTCTGTAATTCTGTTCAGAAGACCTACCATCTGTGTTCAATTTGAGTGCCCTCCTCCCTACTGCCCAGGCTTCATGTAGTCAAGAATAGCTATGAATGTCTCCTAATACAAAAACATAAACTTATTTAAAACATGACTGTTACAGGGTTTGGGGTTGTTTTGTTTTGTTTTGTTTTTGGTAATTGTGACTATGGAGTTCTCAAGCATGAACTTTGTCAAAACAGTTGGATGCACTTGCCACTATCCATGATCCTTGTCCCTAAAATGTGTTTTAAACAATGTGTTTTAATGATATAGACCTGTGCTATCCAATAAGTTTGCTGTAGCTACAAGTGGCTCTTTAAGTATTGTTATGTGGATAGTGCTTGCTTAGAGTAACTTGTATCCTTGGACAGGGTTGAAGTCAAAGCTACCCAAGGGTGCCTGTGGCCATATGTTAACACAGGCCAAATGGAATTGGCTTTAAGTAGAAGAAATGTGCAGTTCTTAGAACAGATACTCAGAACATGGTCATGGAATTAGGGGAGAGTAGCCACCTGTGATAAATATAGATCAAGAGACCTTATATTTGCATCAACATAAAAACTGTCCAACAGAGGTTTGGGGTGTAGCTCACTGAAGGAGTAACTTGTTTAGCATATGTAAGACCCTTAGCTCAAGGCGCAATGCAACCAAAATAAAGTCAGATGGGAAAATAAAAATAAATTTGTAAAACATAAAACATCTTCCTATGTGCAGTTTCAAAATGAGCCATGAAACGAGTTTTTCCCTAGGCAGTCCTATATGAAAACCTTAACAGCAATAACAGTGGCTATCTCCATCCTTCTGACCAAGAGACAGCACTTTTCTCATTAATTAAACTTGGAAATAGTCTCCAGGCAATAAAAATAACAGTAAATTTGGATGAATGTTTACCTACAGGGACCCAACCCCTCTGAATGTTACTCCCCTCCCGGTTTTCCAATTGTGCCAATGTAACAGCACTAATTCTGACTGTGTCTTCTTCTCTGTGTAACTTGACAGTCCAATGAGAAGGTCTGCTCCCAGAAGTCACTGATTACTCTGACTCCAGTCTACAAAGCTCCCCTTCTCCCAGGTGCTAATGGGTTAGCCTGCATTTCTGGATGACAAGCACAGGGTGCTCAGCAGGGCATGGAAATGGATAGGAAATGACATCATGTCCTTGGAGCTTGCCTGAGCAATCACCTCCTCTAGTTAGTGCTTCTTCTGCTCCCCCAAATTCTGCCTCCAGATGTCATGATTAACTTGTCAATTCAAATTCAGCTGTGTACAAGAGTCTAGAGTGATGTTTTCTCTTCTGCATTTTTGTTCACTAGGAAGACATGAAGTCTATTTAGTAAGCCCACTTGTCCATTATCTCTTAATCTAAATGGCTTCGGTTATATTACTAAAATGAACTGGCACTGGAAATAGTATTAAAAATAATTATTAAGAGAAAAGTAGGTATGGCCAGAGGCCACTTTTATGCTTACTTCCCAGGCAATTCTGAGATCTATCATGAGGATGAAGTAACAGGGTTCATTTGGGTTTTGACCAGTAGCTGAGATCTCAACTCATACAGATATCAATAATCCTGCTAACCGTGTTTATAAATGGTTCAATTTTTACCACTGGGAATTTTAAATAGATACATCTTTCTCAAATCCTAGAGCAGTGGTTGCTCAACACTGTGCATTTTGACCATGCCTCTTTCAACAGGAACATTTGGGCACTTTAAAATTAGAAGGGTGGGTATTCCTGGCATCTTTAGAGGCAGAGACCAGGCATGCTGCTGGACATATTGCAATACAGGAAAACCACCCCCAATGCATTATCTACCCCAAGTGGGAAGAAGAAGAGGATTGGCAGGGGTGAAAGAGCTATATGAGAGGATACCAATGGGAGGTAAATATGATCAAAACACATGTAAGAAAATGTCAAAGTAAAACAATTGTGCATGATATATACTAAGATAAACATGAAAACATCAATGATCAAAAAAAAAAAAAAAAAAAGAATTATCTAGTCCAAAATGTCAACAGAATCAAGGTTGGTAAACAACTTTCCCCAAAGCGAGGAACTGCTGTGTATTTGATTATTTGGTGACTTAACATTTTGTCTCTTTACAGCTTTGAAGGTTAAGCAAGTTAGTGTTAGCATTTGACTTGGACTGGTGGCACCTGAGGCCTGAAATCACATGCACCTGGGAGGCTAAGGCAAAGATGTGGCCCCTTGAGCCTTTGAGCTTGCAATTACCATCAGTATTTAAATATTGTTGGATCAAGTTTTTACCTAAAAATATTTAATGCCTCACATTAAGTACCAAAAAACTCAGAATGCATTCATTTTTATAATACTTAGTCATTTCTGGAAAACCTTTGTGTCAAAATCTGGTTTAATATTTCAGAAGTAGCTCTTAAAATTTGATTCTGTTGGAATTATTACTAATTTAACAACTAACCTCATTAAACATCGTAAGGGAAAAGTTCACAGTGGATAGCAAAATGTGAACTTGGGTGGTGGTGGTAAGACCGTCGCATTATCACTGATGGTCCCCAGGTTCCGGAGAATTCATTAACAACCTAAAGGTTTGGTTTCTTTTGTTCGTGGTACAGCATGAGTAGTGTCTTAGTTTATTTCTCTTTGCCTTCTACTGAAGGTAGAAGGTTTGTTTGTTGTTTGATTTGGGGGTGCAGTGGGTGGGGATGACAGCTTCAGAAGGATGTTCTCCATCATGGGAAAGACATGATAGCAGGCAGGGATGTCCTGGTGACAAGAAGAGCAGGAGGCCAGCTGGTCACATTGCATATGTACTCAGGAGCTCCAGTGATGCACTTCTGCTGACAAGGATCCTTTCAAACAGCATCAACAGCCAGGGTTTAAATGTGTGAGTCCATGGAAGAGATTTTGGTTTCAGCCCACGTGCTACGGAAAAGAGAACCCGCAGCAGTTTTCCTCTGGTGGTTTCCCAAGTATTTTCTTAACATTTACTTGTCGGCGGAATGAGCTTCTAGGTGCAGGATGGGAATCAGTGTTGCTCAGCTCTTTTCAGATTTGTGTGTTTTCCAACAGGACAAAAATGCTATGCTCACTTTTTAAAAATGCCTTGCTCTAAGCTGTTATTAGCATTGTTAATAAAATAAAATAAAATATCAAAAACCACTGTTTTAATAATACAGGAAAAAGCCTATGCTTCCAAGATAAGATCAGCAACCTTGGCATAGTTGAATACAATAATTTCAAGAACTAATTTTAAAATGATCAGCAACAGTTAAGGGCAGCCTGCCATCTCCTCCCAATGCCCTGTTTTTTGCCGACAGAAGAAGAAACCCCAAACTACTCCCACCTGGTACATGATATGGAATTCTTTTTTTTAATTATGATACCCCTCCACAAACACACCATATTACCTGTGCTCTGCCATCCCTCCCCTGCTTAAGAGCAACCCCCAGTACCCCTGGAGGAAACCAGCTGCTATGATTTTTCCTAAAGGAACCAAACTGACTTCCAAATCCCAACCTCTATACTCCAAGGTGAGTGTATCTCTCAGACTTCATCAGAGAAGTTCCTCTGCAGAGATCAATATAGAAACTCACAACTGATCCAGGTTCCGAGAGTAAAAGCCTCTGGGGTGCTCATCTATATCACATCCCCTTCTCCCAAAAGTTCAGGGATCATTGTGGCAAAGGAGCCATAAAGACTGTGAGAACCAGAGACTGGACAGGACTGTGGTGGAACAGTATTGACTGGGCAGCTACACAGATGACCTCATGGTAGCTATGGAGGCCTGCACACGATCAAGGCAGTCAACACTACAGCGTGTAGCAGGGGAGGGTCATGAGCCCCCACCCCTGACTGAGGAGCCACGGACAGCTGCTGGCTGCTGGGGAGGGGGTCATTTTCTACAAGGGCATGGCCCCTGGTAGGTTACACATGCTCCAGTGGGTCCTGTGAGTGTGTGGGAGGTAGAACATAGAATCGATGAGTTATTTAGAAGAAACAAGAAGTCCTACAACAAGAGGGAAGACTGAGTTGGAGAATGGTTCTAGAAGGAGTTAGAGCTAGAAGTAAGGGCTAATGTGATCAGAATATATTGTTTGCATTGTGTTACTCTCAGAGACAATAAAATATTATATTGAAAAATATGAACTACATGTTTTTGCAGAAATCTCAAGCTTTCCCACTTTGGCAAGGCAGAACCTGATTTCTGCTTCTGAAGTGTGAGGTGATAAATTGGCAGAGGCACTTGGCAGCCACCGCTCTAGAACAACTACATAGAGCACAATTACAAAATCTTGGAAATTTATCAAAGTCACCATTTTGAACTATGGTGGGTCATTAACAGACATAATTGTGTAAAGAAAAAGGAGAGACAGAGACAAAGAGACAGAGAGAGATAGAGACAGAGAAAGAGAAAGAGAGATTTCATTCCCCAGGAATATATAAAGCTTTAGGAGAAACAATGTCTAGTCAAGATGAACAAAGCTAGAATGTATTTATGCACTGGCAAAATGAAAATCCCAGAAATCATTTCAATGGAAACCTATCATGATAAGTCTAATTTTATATTTAATGCCTTCCCTTCCTTCCACTCTATACAGTTTTTTTCTCTAACTGTACAGCAATGGATATGGTCTTGTAAGTAAAAAACATATTGTTAAGGCAAAAAAAAAAATCAACAGATAAGTTGCTAACACAACTGATCCTTAGTTCGAACAACTAAAAAGATAAAAGAAATACATGCAGAATAGATTAAGTTTTCTGTCCATTACCTGAATTGTTGCAGGGTCCTAGTGGGTTCTACGTGATTCCATTTATAATGTAAAGGAATTAAGAAAGATACACTATGATAGAGTAAAACTTCAAAACAGCAGAGACCTTTGGGATCAACAGTCAACCACACATGACGGAGCAACATTTGCTATTGGTTGCGTTTCTACATGCTTGTAACTGTTGAAAATCTCTTCGACCACCCATTCTGTGTACACAGCTTTCATAGAAGTCAGCTATCCCCGAAGCTAAGAATCCCCAAGGTCTGATACTAGCGTTGATCTCAGTGGGCCCCCTGGCCATCTTCCCACACACCGAGGAATCAATGTTACATGTCGGGAATAGGGGCTTGAGAGATAGCTCAGCAGCTAGGTACACCGGCTGCCCTTACAGAGGACCTGGCTTCAGTCCCAGACTACACATTGGTAGCTCACAACAGTCTGCAACTTTAGTCCAGGAGATCCAACACCTCCTTTTGGTCTCCATGAGTACCAGGCATGCAAGTGGTAAACAGAAAAATGTGCAGACAAAGTACCCATCCATACAAAATTAAATTTAAAAAGACTATCTTTCCCTTTGAGATAATGGAAATCATAACTGATCTTTCCTAATAGAGGCAGAGCTGGTAGTATTTAGTGGTATAATAATTCCTAGCTATTTATATATTAACTTATGTGCATGCTACCCAAAAGGAAACTAAGGCGGTGGACATGAACAAAACTATCCAGAGCCACAGGGAGACCAGGATTTCAAGTCAATCTCTTGTGGACTCAGAGACCATACCCATTGGACCTTTAGGTTCTAAATGGTTCTTCTCTTCCCACTCTCTTCTTGTTCCTCTTTTCGCCCCTGAGTTACCCCTACACTATAAAGCTCTGAAGTCATATGTCTGCAACCCTTGTATGAGTACACCCATCTGAAGAACCATCTTTCTGACAATACATTTTGAGAGGTTCAAGGACTTGGAACAACGTGAAACAGTTTGTCGATAATAACAAGGCAGTGAGCACTGAATTATGGCTGCACTGGAGGAGTCAGTAAAAGCATCCTGGTAATCACACTGTTTGCTGCTCCTCTTCTTCCCCTGTCACTGCTACAGGAGAAACCACTACATTTCCTGACCCCTCTCTCACACCAAAAAGCAAGGTCTTTGGTGGCCTTGTGTCAGCAATCCTTTTACTGCAGGGACTTCACAAACTACTTCTCACCCAAGCAAGAAGCATAGAGACACAGCTGAAACTTGCTACTCTATTCCCAGAGCTGTACATGCAATAGCAATGCCTAGCCAGCCACACAAGCCCGCGTTCTCAAGAGAAAGAGGCCTACTATGTGCTCCAGGCCATGCCACATTGCATTCATCAACTGCTTTTAAACAGAGATATGGCCCATTACAGTACGAATACACTGAGGACTTGGGGACAATGAATGACGTTAAAAAATCTCACGGCAGCTAGTGTGTGAACCAGGATTCTCAGCACCGTCTGCTCTGGAAAGTGCCTGCTTTGTAACATTTTCTTTCTGCCCCTCAGTCTAAGGAAATCTCCCCCCCCCCCATTTTTTTTAGTGTGCATGTGTGTCATGACATGGCAAAAAAAAAAGTCGTTGGGCTTCACAGAAAGTGGCTTTACACTCTGAGCCATCTCATCTGTTCAGGAAAATCATTTTCATTACTCAGCGTTTCTAAGACGCCACACTCATCTACTTTCAGTTCTATAAGAGTAAGGACTGGGTACACTGGATCTCCTGAACTACCCTAAACCTGAGCGACCAATGCCTGGCACCCCAGGGGGCTCTTCAGCAGTCATGTCATAAATGGGCGGAACAAACTGGTGCCACTAAATCCTGAGAAAGTTTGAACTCACTTGGCTCAGAAGTATTTTAAGTGATGGTAAATATGAATCCCTATTTCTCCCCTTGCCTTGCCCCCTGTCTGTTACCTTCCTTGCTTCCACTCAGTCTCTCAGTCTGCCTATGCTCCTTCTATTCTCTCCTCTCTGCTTCTGTCATTGTTACCACCTGGCACTGCAGCCACGACTATAGTATAACACCATCATCAAACACATCTGAAATATTTACAGCCACAATGGAAGTATAGTTCCACCAAAAACGTGCCTTGCAAGTCTAATCCATGTGTCCTTCTACACATCTAAGTCTAAATTAACCAGCCCAAGTCAGACTTCCAGATCTCAAAAGCCAGAGAATGTGTGGCTCTCTTAATGCTTTTGTGTGTCTTTATTCTGCCCCTGTGGATTCCTGTCTCTGCCAATATGTATGCTCTCTATACTGAATATATTGGCACATGCTAGCCTTTGGACTGAAAATTTCTCAGCCACATCTTTATGAAACTTTCTAATATGTATGTATTCATTCATTCATTTATTCATTCACTTATATTCTATGTGTACGTGCATTTTGCCTGCCTGTGTGTCTGTGCGCTACAAGCACATGCATGCTTGCTGTCCCCACAGTGGCCAAGAGAAGGCATCAGATTCCCTAGAATTAGTTAGAGATGGTTTGAGCCACCTTGTGCGTTCTGGGAATTGAATACAGTTTCTATGGAAGAACAGTTAGTGCTCTTAACTACTAAGCCCAACAGTGGAACCATGCAGCTCCATGGTATAAGGACTATTTGCCAATAAGGAAATCAATCAGTAAATCTCAGTAACTTGTAGAGGATCATAGTGATGGCAAGCAGAGGAGGCCATCTACAACTGACCCATATTCCTAAAAAACAAAATCACTTAACCCAAAGCCTCCCTTGACTGTCAATACTCCCCTGACTACACTCAGTTGGCCTGGTGTTCTTTGTTTGGCAGCTAATTTCTAGCTCAAAATCACCAAAATTTCTTGGGACTAGAATATCATCTTCCCTTCGAAGTCATTCGCCTTCACTATATGGCTCTTCAGCTAGGAACAGCCACATAAATTGGAGCTTGTTAAATATTCAGATTCTCAGGCTCTACCTCAGACGTGCTGAATAAGAAACACTGAGGCTGGAGGGCCTGTCTGTGATATAACGATCTCCCAGGTTACTCAGAATTACTATTACATGCAGTATTCATCAAAAGGTGCAGGTAGTGGTCCTTTTGAAGACTCCCTACCAGTAATGGAACATGGAAAATACATGATAAGGAATGGTAGAAGGCTCAATCAGTAATGTACACATGAACCAGAGTTCATAACTGCAGGACTCAAAAAACAAATGATTGGATAGATAGATGGATAGATAGATAGATAGATAGATAGATAGATAGATAGATAGATAGAT
>NW_026585742.1:2377310-2400084 GCF_907164565.1 Psammomys obesus
GATAGATAGATAGATAGATAGATAGATAGATAGATAGATAGATAGATAGATAATAAAGCTCAGCATCATTTGTATCATTTGTCTATAATCCCTGCGGTAGATATGGGTGCAGATGGGTCTCAAAGGTCACTGGCCAGCTGAATCAGTGATATGCAGGTGCTGGGAGAGATCCATGGGATTTCATCAAGAGAGGAAGGGAAGAGAGAGAGGACAATGAGGGCATATAAAATGTTCACACTTCACTACACAGACATATGAAATTGTCAAAGAATATGTTTAAAGGTGGAGAGTGATCGGGGAGGACATCTTACTTTGACCTCTGGCCTCCATATGAACATACACTTACAGGAACACATCAACAAAAATACACTCCAAGAAGAAAAAGGAGGAGGATGAAGAGGGATGGAAAAGACGTATGACAAGGCATCTTGTTTCAGGAACACTCAGGGCGCACTCTGTTGACAATTCTTCACACTGCTGTTGGTCCCCAGATATAGGCTTTCCGCCCAGATGCTTCAACTTATAGGAATCTAATGCCTTTACCTTCGAAGATGAGTGGTCTGAAAGGATTTTAAAAGTTCAGAGAAGATCTCTTTCAGGATTGGACTTGTCGAAGACAAAGAAGTGAGACAGGGTCACAGGTGAGCCATCACTGTACCTCTGAGAAGCAGTTAAAATAAAGGTCTCATGTTTAGATGCTGTGTGGCCTATAATGAGGTCCTTGCCATGCAACCAGATTTCAAATGACTCTTCACTTAAGTGAACACATTTCAATTACTGCCATTCCTTTTATCATATAGTCTCTAGGCTGCAATACACATGTCAGAGTTCCTGTATGATGGATCAGCTTCTCCTTTTGTGTTCTGGGTCCTGTGCACACCTCCTTGTCCTTCTCTCCCAAGCTGTACATTCTTCCCCTGAACTAAAGTCAATCACTGTCCGAGTTCATGTGGGCTCGGGGGCAAGTGCCAGAGCTGACCACTGCGAACAGCTTACAGCCTTTCATCTGTTCCTTTGAAGATGCTTCTCAAATGCTTTCAGTGCATCCACTTCTGCAATTTAAGTCCTGTAAAACTGTTGCTGGTGAAGCTACATCTGCTGTAAGCATTGGCACTTGGAAGAATACCTGAGCAGGAAAATGAAAGTCAATATAATTGCAAGTTATCAAGCCCAAATTTCATTGACTTGCTTGCCTCAGAACTGTAAAATGAAAATGATTTCGGTTTACATGAATAGCAAATAGATAGATTCGCACATTTTAAAAGCTTAATTTTAAATCTAAATTTCTAATATTAAAAGGCAGAAAAGTACTCACTGTAATTTTTCCTTGTTAGAAAAAAAAATCTATTAACAAAATACATGGGGTCAAAAGAGTTGCTTGATAATTCATCATGGTATTACTGAAATGTGCATTTAAACCAAAGGCTCATTAAACTCCAAATAAGAAGCTGTTGTCTTTCCCTGCTGCTGTTATGTTATGTTTTGTTTTGTTTTGTTTTGTTTTGTTTTGTTTTGTTTTAAAAAAACAGATTGCAGGCTGGTGAGATGGTTCACTATATAGGTGCCTGCTGCCAAGACTGATGACTTGAGTTTCATTTCTGAGCCCCATAAACTGGAAAGACAAAACCAACTCCAAATGTCTTTGACCCCTACCTGTGTACCAATACACACACAGAGACTCACACTAAATAAATAACATGTAATTTTAAAAAATTACTATTTATGGAAGAGAGCAACATCCAAAAAACCTATCACTTGTGACTGATTCATTATAAAGAAAATGTTATTTTGGTATCTGTTATGTTTTCACAGTAATCAAACTTTCTGTACAAATTGTTGAAGTGTGTGTGTGTGTGTATGTGTATGTGTGATTTTTAAAAAAGAAAACAAAGGAGGGACAGTTTTTTTTCCAAGTACTTAGAAAAAGCTGGCCACATCTAACTTTGTGTTAGACTTCTGGGTCACACAACAAGAATGGATGAGGACACGAGATGGAAGAAACTAGTTTGGCAGCTTGGGCAGGGACAGTTCGGGGAACGTTTTGTTGGAGGCCAGGAAAACCAGCCAAGTGCTCTGGTTCTGAGTGCCTTTGTGCTCTTCTTCTGGAGCCCCTCTGCTTCGAAGCTCCATGAGCCTGGGGTTGAGCTTCAGCACACAGACACTCATCCCTTCTCGTGGACCGCGTTGGCATGGGATCCTTAGATTTTCATGGTATAAATGGGTACTATCTACTTCACAGTCTTGAAGGGAAAATGAGATGGCAGCCTTGGAGGACAATGGGACACTGTTAAGAACTGTTAAAGGAAAGCATCTTCCTCCACCAATCCTAGGTAGAGACATAACATTCTGGTCTGCTCTGAAGATGAAGACATTATATACCAATATCTTCTCCATGTAGAGTTAATCCATGGGGCTGGAGAGAGATGGCTTGATGGTTAAGAGCACTTGCTGCTCTTTCAGAGGACAGAAGTTCTCTCACCTACATAGAGACTCACAACCATCTATAACTCCAATTCCAAGGGATCCAACCCTCTCTTCTGCCTCCATAGACACCAAAGACACATGTGGTACACATCCATATATGTGGGTAAAAGACATTATATACATAAAATAAATCAATAAATAATATTAAGAATCACTACAGCTGGGCCTGACAATGCCCTGGCCAAAAGACCACCCCAAGAAGTGATTCTAGCAGTGACCTAAAGTCACGAGACAGAGGCGGGAGGAGAATCACCCACATAATGAGAGGATGACCTTTTCCTTCCTAGAAACCCTGTTTCTGTGCAATTGCTTACAAAAACAACTATGCAGGACTGCTAAGTATGGCCACCCATCTAAGCCAAACTTCCTTTCCTCTTCATTTAAGACACAAGGCAGAGCCTTCTGAGACTTTGGGCTTTTTCAGTAGCTGCTCAGAATTCATAGTGAAGCTGCTTGCTTCTGTTTGGTTGCTTGTCAACCTTCCTTGCTGGACATGGCGGACTAGCTCAAAAGGTATGACTTTCTCTCTTCCTCTTCTCTGTACATACTCCTGGCAGCTACTCAGATTTGTAGCCTGCCTGTCCTTTCCCCCCTCCAATTCTAACAAAATTATTCTTAGGCTTCATACCAAGCCTGTTTTTTTTTTAATTATTTATGAACAAAAATAAGAACACAAAGATGGAATGGCAATTTTCCTGGTAAGAGATTGTTTTCATTGGAGAATGTGAACGACTCATTTCATACCCAGAAGTTGAAGAGACTAGTAGCTACCTTTAAAATTCATTTTTCAACACATTTTTATCTTTATCAGTTGCCAATTATAAAAATTCAGAGGCATGCATTTAAAAGTCTAGGTTTCTACTGCTCCTTGAAAAATGAAGGCATCTAGCAATCTTGTACTCAAGCCCAAGTGCCATCAATACACAGAGCTGTGATATACTGCTTCCAAGCCAAGTTTGTATTCTCCAGCTCTCTACCTCGCTGGCTTCACTCCAGTAAGCAGCTTCTACAGGCCTCCAAGTTTGTTTACTATTTTGTGTTATAATTCTCCTTCAAAGAGAATTTTCTTATAACCCTTCTGGAATCGTTTGAGAAGAAGTACAACAGAGGAGGAACCAAGAGTAAATATTGTTGAATGAATAAAAAAGAAGGTCTCTTCAGACATAGTCACAGTGTAGCAAAGCTTCATGGGTCAGGGTAGGAGGAAAGATGTGTAAGGCAAGGTAATAAAGCACAGAGACTAGTTGGGGAGAGGTAGAGTGTAGAAATGGGAATGCTGGTGAAAAGCTTCAGAAAATAAATGGACGAACTGAGACAAACTTGAGAGACAATTCAAGGAACAATCAGGAATTCTCTAAGTCAGAGTCCCTGAGAAATTTCATGAGAAGCGAGAAATCCAGGCCAGATAAATGGCTACCTCTGGCTTGAATGTGAAATGATCCCCAAGGTTGGTGCCCAGAGATGCTGTGCTGTGCAGTAGTGGAAACCCTGGGGATGCGCCCTGGCTAACAAGCCAGGCAGTAGGCTGAGCTTTCAGGGGTACAGCTTGGTTCAGCTCCTAGTCTAGCTTTCTGTTTTCTGATCCACTGGCAAGTCTGAGGTCTCCTCCACACGTTCCCAAACAGCGAGAGTACTGCTGTGCTTTCTAGGAATCCATGGGCCAGGGTGAATCCTTCCTCCCTTTGGCTTCATTGCAAGGCATTTTGTCATAGCAACAAGAAAAGAACTAACCCAGGAAGCAGACCAGTAGCCTATATCTAGAAGATTCATACTGGAATCAGGAGGAATACTTTAGCAAAGAAAAGAATGAAGAAGCATTAAAGGGTCACGTTAAGAGCAAAGTTACTCTGGTGACTCTGGCTGGTTTCAAACCCTGATCCTACTCTATGGAACTACAGCACATAAGCACTCGGGCTTTCTGCATGGTCTCTGTATCTCTGAGCATCAGATTCCTCCTGTCCAATGAGGCCAAGAGTGGGACCGATGTGAGACACGTGAGAGAATTAAGTGGAGTGATGCATTCTTAGGGTAATTCCTGAACAAAGAAAGAACTCAGTAAGCCCTAGCTTTGACACCGTTATTATCTCTACACTTAGTGCTGACAATATCACCAGTTTGATTTTAAAAAAGCAAATAAACAAACAAACAAACAAACAAAAAAAAACTGCTGAGTCTCAAGATTTCCTCTGTGGTTCTAACTACAGAAATAAAAGCAGACACATGAAAAAGAAGCAGTGAATGAAAACCTTACAGGATGTGGAGGCTTTTGGAAATATGAAACGAGAGCTCTTTAGAAGTGACCAGAGTTGACTACACAAATCTCAAGCTGGCTGGTCAGACTAGACAATAGGGGTGGAGAAAGGCAGAAAGAACCGGCCTCTGGAAGACTCCCCCAAAAAGGGAAGCACCATGCAGCTGTGGGACAGAAGCAGAATCAGTAGAAAGGCCTGGGCCAAGATGTAGATATGACAGCTGGTAATCCTTTGTGATGCTAACAATTCCTCCAAGGCAAGGGACTGGGGACAGAGATGAGCCATGTCACCGTGACGATCATTTTTAGCTGAAACTGACTGGGTATTTCCTCTATGCCAGGATTCTTTGCAAGCTTTTTGTGTAATTGTTCTCATTAAGCTCTCATCATAACTGCCTCTCTATTTTATAGACAAACACATTAAAAATAAAAAAAAGCTAAAAGTCTTTATTTGAAGGCATCCAGCTTTTTGAAATCAATGTTTAATGTCAGCATGCAAAGAAATGAGTCCCACTGCGGTAGTATTCCAGTTTTTACGCATCTGTTTTAAAAGCAGTAGCCAGGACTGGGGAGTTGGTTCAGTCCTTGAGGAGCTTGCCTTGAAGACCTGAGTGCCGGGGATCAATCCCAGAATTCTCCTGAGAAAAGCCAAACACAGCTGTAGGTGCTTGTAATTTCAGTGCTTGGCAAATAGGGGCAGGTGGGTCTCCTGGCGTAGGGATCCTTGGAAGCCAGCCTACTCAGCAAGGTTCAGACCAGTGAGAGACCCTACCTCAAGTCACAGGGTGGGCGATGCCAGGGAAATGACACCAGAGGCTGACCTCTGACATCTACAGGAATTTGCACACGTGTGTATGCCACTCTCATATACATATGATAGAATTCTGAGCCTCCACACTTAACTATTGCTATAGTTAACTCCCCCTAACAAAAAGGAGCACAAAGAGAAATATCAAGAGGCACGTGTAAGCAATGGCTCGGATAGAAGAAGGCAGTGCGCCTATGAGGTAGGTAGAGAGCCCTCTTGAAGCTTTCATGTGCTCTGAATATAGAGAAACCCTTCCTCAAAAGACAGGAGAGGAGGTTTAAAGGCCCAAAGATATCAATCGACCAAAAACTACATAAGAAATCCTCAAGAACCAGTTTCAATGTCAGTGAAAGTGCAGAATAAAGGGTCAGATTTCATTTGCTTAGTTTCACCAAAGAAATGGACTCCAGAATTCTGGATTCGACATTCATTAAAGTAGGTTTTAGAGTTAACCGATACCTTTCGCAGACTGAACCGAATCATTACATTTTGCTTTGGGAAGTCACCAGTCCTTGGCTTCATCTTCAAAATGATTCTGGCTTCTAAGGTTGCATCCTGTGTGGTAAATGACATCAACTCTACACCACTGGCTACAGTGTCTCAGCAGAGACACCACCCCATAGCCTGCACCAGTGGCTCCCACCGAGCCCACTGTCCACCTTCACATGCTAACCAGCCTAATTCTCAATGATAACTGTCCACACAGTGCACAGGGATTCATTATGGATGGCGCTCTCTATGTAGACCAGGGTGGATTCCAGCTCAGAGAAATCCATCTGACGGGGCTGCAGAGATGGCTCAGTGGTTAAGAGCACTCACTGTCTGCCCTTCCAGACACCCTGAGTTCAATTCCCAGCAACCGAATGGTGGCTCACGACCATCTATACTGGGATCTGATGCCCTCTTCTGGCATGCATGTGTACATGCAGACAGAACATTCATACATTAAAAAAAAAAAGAGGAAGAAAAAAGAAAGTACAGAAATCTACCTGCCTCTGCCTCCCAAGTGCTGTAAATTAAAAAAAAAAAAAAAAAAGCTTGTGCAAACGTGCCCCAAAAGGCCTTTTTGATAATATTAAGAACAGTCTCTTGGAACATGAAACCTCTATTTATGATATGTGAAAGTAAAGAATTACTCTCCTTGTGACAGCTACTGCTACATGATACCAAAAAGGTTTACTCTATAACTACTCTCTGTCCCTCTGATATGGGATGCAGACAAAGACAATTTGCTACATTGGAGTGGGCAGAGAAATAAATTCCTTGGTAGTTTATCAGAGAGGTACATAGAAGAAGAAAAAGAGAAAAAAAAATACAGTGACAATTCCTTTGTGCTTCAAAATAAGATGGCATTGAAAGAAAATCACTTCTGTATGGGGTAAAAATAAATATTACTGCCAAGGACGTTTTTGATGAGAAACTAAACAAAGATTAAATTATAGGTGCTAAGTGAAAGAAGCAGCGGCACAAATGGTGTTTGTGCTTTGTAACTCCACTTACATGAAACATCCAAAATGGATTCACGCACAGAGAAGATGAGCACTGAAGGTGCTGGAGAGAGGGCTCCAGGAAAGGAATGCTTTTTGAGGGAGAAGCATTACAGTAGAATGATGGGAACGTCTGGGGAGGACACAGAAGAGAGTTGCACGATGTTATAAACTGCTACATTCTAGAGAGTAAGTTCTACTCTGTGAAATTTATTTCACGGTATCAGTTTTAAATGTTAAAAATTTAGAAGGAAAGAAGCCAGGTGGTGCAGACCTGTAACACGAACAGCAGGGAGGCTAGGGCAGAAGGGCTGAGGCTCTGGAGGCACCCAGGCTATGTGATGAGAGCTTGTCTACAAAATGGCAGAGGGATGTTGCATTCTAGAATGAAGCGAATGGATTTTTTTTTTTTACTTTCCCTCTAAAACATTTATAGAATTGCTATAAAAAAAGGATACTTTAATCTCTTTGCACTTAGGTTTTATTCTGGAAAGGGAGAAAAGCAAAGCTTTGTTTGTATTTTGCTTTTCATTCTCCACCAAATCACGTTCAGAAATGTAGGAGGAAAACAAGGAACTATTTTTCCATGTCAGAGACAGGAGAATCATTAGTTTGCACACCAACCTAGGCTACAAAGCAGGACCTTTCACACACAGAGAAACACACACATACCTACAAGGGCAAGGAAAGAAGATATATGTAAATATGGAGGCATGTGGGTATTACTGAGAGTGAAAGAAAGGTACATGGGCAGAACCAGGAAGGGAAAGCTTTCAGATAAAGCTGCAGTGCCCGTATAACAGGGAAGTGCCCCTATATGAGGAATTTGTACACAATGGTTTTCTGCAACTACAGTTTTTTTTTTCTGAAATATAAGATACTCTTTCATAAATTCCATACTTGATATGTTAGAAAATATCACCATTACCACAGAACCAAATAAATCAAATTTTACATAGAAGAAATCAGGTAGCTTGAATTGATCTATTTGATTTTGTGAAAGTTAGATAAGGAAATTAGTTATAATCTAGCACTGTGGAAATAATCTATAACCTGAGGGAGGGTGGACTATGCTGCACAAAAGGTCTAAAATAAGATAAATAAGAAACATTTCTGTGAATATACATCTACTCACATAGGTACAAAAATTTAATAAAGACTGAAAGGGGCAAAAACTGTTCAATGGAATAAAATTGCATCATATTCAGAGAGCTTCATAAGAGAGAACTGTGTATTTGGGGAAAGACAATTGGCCCTTTTAAATGCACTGTCTGTCAGATTTCTTTTGGGGAGATAGGGTTGTTGCTGCAATAAATTTGCTTAGCAAGACCTAAATAAATGGCCTAAAAGCAAAAGTACATCTTAAAGTATATTCACTTATAACCAAAGAATCAGAGAATGGTTTCCTGGAGTCACCGCTCACGGCTTTGAAAACTCAGCGATTTAGACAAAGCATGTATTTCCTCCTTTTCCTTTTCTCTCTCTCCTCCCTCCTTTGCTCTCTTTCCTGTCTGTTTTCTTTGCCATGATCCTCTCTCAGTCTGTGATGAGAACTCCTTTCCTCCCTCCCTCCATCCTCAGACCTCAGGATGGAGCCGTGTCCTCTGATAGATCATTTCCCCCTGGCTGGATGGGAAAGGGAGCTCCCCTTTTCTGAGGAAAAAGAGAGGAAAGGTGGGACTGGGAGGGAAGGAGGGATGGGGCTACAATAAGGATGTAAAGTGGATAAAAAAATTTGAGAGAGAAAAACAAAACAAAACGAAAACAATTGTCAGTAGCTCTTTCCTGCAAAGCTGAGCACAAGCCAACAGCACTAAGAATGCCAAGTGCCTGTGACATCGGCTGCCTGTCACCGTGACCACCAAGAAAGAGGGCACCACAGAGTGTTCACGTGTCTTCTGACTCATACCCCTGCGATCCAGAGGATGGAAGCACCTCTCTCCTCGCCAGTGGGCAATCTGACAATCACACACACAATGAAGCAATCACAGAGGTGAGCAGGTGAATATCCCCTTTCAGAGGATAAATTACCTTTTTCCTGGAAAATGATTATTGGCTGACAATGAGGTGGTAATTTACCTCCTTCCAGCCCATAATAAACAAAAATACAAAGTAGGACACCATCTTCAATTGCTGCGTGGGTGATTGTAATCACCTTTTAGCCTTGAAACCAGTTCCTATCTCATCAGCTCTGATACATAATACTTTCTTATTTTAAAAAGAAAAGAAAAGAAAAGGTTTTTGTGAGAGTCAGCACGGCAAGCTATCTAGAGTGTCACCTCTTACTATACTCCACAGAGTTTAGAGTTTCTTTTGTAGAAAACCCATTTTTGTAGCTCATCATACCCTCTTGCTGCCTGCCTTCAGGAACTGGTCTGAGACGGTTGGTTCTTTTACAAAAGGAGAACAAGAGGAGTGCATTACATAAGTGAGGCCTGATGGAGCTGGCTGGTCCTGGACAACGGCAATGCTCTGGGTGAGAGACATTCTTTAGATAGGAATGGCTGTTTTAGTGGGTCATGTGATTATAAAAAAGCCAGGTCTAGGATAAGCATTGCAACAGAGTTCAGCACTAATTGGAATTAAACAGGATGGGAATTTAAGCATTGTCTTTATGTGTTGGATTAGGGACTGGGAAGGGGACAGCTTACCGTGGGAAACATAGAAAAGAGAGGACACACAGAAAGACTGGCCATATACAGGGACAGAGAACCCTGGCATCCGAAACTGCACAGGAGACTGGCCAAGCACATGGCATGAGGACTACTCTTGGAGAAAAGCTTCCTATCTGTCATGAAATTACCCTCTGCTGTTATGATGTCTCCAGGAAAAATAAAAACAAACATACACACACACACACACACACACACACACACACAACACAACAAACAAAACAAAAAATGGTTAGCAAGAGAATCGCAGGGCACTGTTAAGTTTGGGGAATTTCAGACTACATGAGAGAACATTCAATCCAAACTCCATCTTTAAAAGATAACATTAAACAGGAGAGGATTTTATTTTCCATTAAACAAAAACAAAAGAGATGTAATGCTTTGATGAGACATGGGGGTGGCATTAGCCTTGGGTTCCCCATGGCTGCATAGCAACCACTGGCTTTACCGAGGGCCAGGGTTAAACAGTTCACAGCCCATTCCACACTCAGCTACTGTCACCAGATCAATCCAATCATCCACATGGCCTGCCTGCCCTGAGCACCTGACTCAGAAACCTCTTGCTAGTACAAGGTTTGAAGGATGTATCCATGACCAAGGATATTTTTTGTTGCAGTTATTTTTACCCTGCCTACAGAGGCAAGGTAGCCACTTTTAGTGAATCCCTTAGTTCTGTATGCTGCGATCAAACGCAAGTCAATCTGCTGGTATGTGAGTGATTTCTTTCCTGGTTCCATGTACATGAAAGGTAGATGAGCTGGTTTATCCCTTTGAGGCCAGATGCAAGTTGCAAGAGCTGATACCCTGTGGTAAGTTAAAGACTTACCACGCAGAACGTTGGATTAAGCTCCTGCAGTACACATGAGCAGGAGGAAAAGTCAAAATGGATTGACTCATGCTCAGGTCCCACATGGGGGTAGGGCTGACTTCGGGATAAAAGAATATCAGCAAAACAGCAGGCCAGTGCAAATGATAAAAACTCAGAGTCACCTTAAACCAAGGAATAAGTTACTTCTTTTTTGTTGAGGCCAGTGTGAGAGGAACAACCAACAGCTTTAGAACTCATGGAATATGGTCCGCTGGTTAGCACAACCAAGATGCAAGTGGCTCAGACAGGCAGAGGCCCAGGACTCCATGTTCTGAGGACTCCATGCTGTCCTGGCAGTCTTCACATCCTTCTTAACCTATGAGTTGTATGAAAACTGTAAGGGGCTTCCAGCCCCTCACTGCACAGTTTCTCCGGCACTACAGTAACAGTCTCGATCTTTTTTAAGCATTGCTGCTGAACTAGATTAATGATTCATCCACGACCCTCTGGAAGGACTTGGAGACGGTGATAGTAAAGTTAGGTTACGGTACTTTTCTTGGGGGCTCTGAGGAAGAAAACCTTAGGGAACAACTTGGAATTCAGAAAGGCACATTCTGAGGTAGGATTTTTCAAGATCAGGAACCACTGGTACTGGTTGACACACCTTTCTCAACAGATGGGCTGGTGAGCAAAATTAATCTCTTACACCCGTTTTTGCTCTCAGCTCCCTGATATGATTTGATTAAAAACAAACAAACAAACAACAACAACAACAAAAAAAAACAACTATCAAGGAGTAGATATGCACCCTGAGGATTTAGAGTAAAAACTACTGATTGTTTTTATATAAAAGTTTAGATTTGTGATTCCTTTAAGATTTCTATAAGATTACTTTTTAAGATAAATAATAAAATAATTGATTCTTTGTAACCACAAATTGCAGCCTGCCAGTAAAAGAAACTGGGTGAGAAAATCACCTTGCTTGCTTACACTTTGTTAATCTATAACAAGTTGCTTAGTTACAAATGTACGTGGGTTCTTAAGAATAATTTGGTTTTCACCCATTATACGTAAAGCATTTGATCATGTGAGGGTATTGGGGAACACATTTTCTCTTATGTACACTCACTGTAATCATTCACTAGAAGAAAGATAGAATGTAATCACATTATAATTTCTATACTACTTGAGTGAGTTTGCTGGGATATATAAGCTGTGGGAGAAAAAAAACAAATATGTATGTATGTATGTATGTATGTGTATGAGTGAAATTTTGGAACTTGTTGAAGCTTGATTCATCCACCAAATGTGTGTGTGCATGTGTAAGTGTGTGTGTGTGTGTGTGTGTGTGTGTGTGTGTGTGTGTGTGTGTGATTCTTTTCCCCCTTTTCTCACCAGCCCGGGAGTACTGCACTGGCCTCTGTGAATCAAGCTTTGTTTCCTCAGAGAAAAGTCAGCAGAGTGGTCAGTCCTGGACTCCACAACCAGCCTCAGTCTGTCCTGGCCTGTTGAAGCTGGCTTTTAACACTTTCTTGTTTGATTACTCTGTCCACTCCTTATAAGGAAGTAGCTGTGAAATGAGCAACCTATTTTGAATTTTTGTTTTTTATAATTTCTTCAGCATTTTCTCAAGGATGAAAGCAACTATTTTGGGCCAAAGAGGGCACAGGCCTTTAATCCCAGCATTCGGGAGGCAAAGGCAGGCAGACCCTGAATTCCAGGCCAGCCTGGTCTACAGAGCAAGTTCCAGGATAGTCAGGGCTACACTGAAAGGCCCTGTCTTGAATAAATAAAATAAGATTAAAAAAAAAAAAAGCCAAAGATGAAACAAATAAAAGAGGAAAAGAGAGCCCCCTGCCAAAAAAGCAACTATTTCTGCTCAGGCCTCAAGAACCCTCTCACTTAATGGAATGAAGGAGGAGTGATTCAAAGGTTGGAAGTTACAGAAAGATAGAAATGCTTTTTAGATTTTTTTTTTTTTTTGTGCTGACTCTAAGTATTTTCTTCCAGAAACAGAACCTGGATACTTAACACAGACAAGCCTGAAACTTAACAATCCTCCTGTGTCATCCATTGCTGGAGAAACCCGAACACATCACCCTATCCATCTTGACAGAAATCACTTACTCAGTTTTTCAAATTCAGTTTCTCCAAACTCTTGGTTAGGTTTTGGCAATGGACTTCATCAGCAACAAGATGGGGCCAAGAAGGGAGGGAAGAGAGGGATTTACTCCTTTTCTACGTCCTTCTTAGAATCTCTTAGTCAGCTCTTGGGGCTTCAGTGGCATTCTACTCTCCAGGTTTCCAGGTGGGCATGGCGTCCCTCCAGGAAAGCAGTCAATGTTTTTCCAGTTTCAGCTCCTTCAATACCGCTCGGACTTTAGAACCCTCCCCTGCGGGGTGGGGGGTGCCTCAGCAGTGGAGCTCAGCGTAGAGGAAGCCTTCCACCACCCCACACGTACCACACAAGTAAATGGCAATGTTACCAGTAAAACTACCTTCTCTTACATCCCCTATATTGTGTTTCTTACCAGGACCCTCCCTGATAAAACAGGAATTTGTGTACAAGAAGGAGTAGACAGATAGAAAAGACAAAAACCAAACCAAACCAAACCAAACAAACAAACAAACAAACAAACAAAAAGTAAGAAAGATTTCAAATGAGTCTTGAAAAGGATTTGAGAGAAGCACAAGGTCGCAGATTAGTCTTCCCAAGGCTTGCTGGCCTTACTCAGACACTCGAGGGCTGTGGGCCATTTCTTCTCGGAGCCTTTCATCTCATGTATAACTAGACACGTGCCAGTCTGTTATGATGGCAACCTTCAGAGCGGTCAGTCTGTCACTCCCCCTAACTACAGACACAAAGGCTGCTGATTACTAAGAGTCTTATTAAGGAGCTATTGTTCCCCACCTCACTCCAGCTCCTCCCATCTCCTCATCTTTATCATCTTCCATTCTACTTGAAGAAGGGTCTCCAAGGAAGAAGGAGAACCCCTGGACACCCACATCAGGCTGTATTCAAAGCAGTAGTAAAGTGCGTCTCGTCCTGCCACTCACAGGCTTTGCTTTCCTGTCTAAACCTAAGAATACCTTGCAATCAGCTGCAATAAACAGGACGTTTGCCAAAGCGCACACTGTGACAGAAGTCAACTGTGAAGCAGAGCACACAACCACAGGTCCGCTCTGACTCTCCTGTGGCCCATTTAACTTGCGCGAATATTCTGAGCATGATACTCATTGTTATAAACATTAGATATAGCTACTCTTTTTAGCAAAATGACTCAATTTGGGCCTATGGTGTCCCTTAAAGAAGACATCAGTTCTACAAACTGCCCAAGTCCTCTACTGGCTAAGAAAAGGGAAAAAACAAACTTCATCTGCAAAAAGTGATTAATAATTTACCCCACTCACCAAACCCCTCTCCCTATAATAATATGTAACAACATATTTCTGAACAGGTTCTTGTCTTCAAATTTTCTACGTTTCAGAGCAAAACACTTGGTTGAGAAGTAACAACATTTTACCTTTAATAAAACATCATGAACCCTGAGGACTGAAAAGAGGCTAAAACAACAGCTTCAATTCCCTGAATGTTGGGGGACTTCCCTGACTCTCACTGGTAAGCACGGTATGTGGTGTGGAGAGGATGCTCAATCAATGGAATGAAAAGAATGGCTCTGTGGTCCAGGGTCTTGGCAAATTTCACCTACTGTCCTATCAACACTTGGAACAATTACCTGCTTTCAAGGACCGTCTTTGTTTAGGAATGCTCGGGCCCAGAGCAGTGCTCTGATACTGCAGGCATCTATAGTACCATGCAATGGTTTGGAGGGGAGTCCCGCCTTAGCGCACAAAGGAAACACTCTCATCCACAGACAGCATAAAGGAAGCCTACCACTAAGACTTCCTCAAGAGGTGCTTACTTCCTTTCAAAACAAAAACCTAGGCAGACAAAGACAGGAAAAGAGGCATTGAAGTGACAGTGTGAGAAAGCAGAACTACAGCCACAGAGCCTGGCAAAGAAGAAAAGCAATTAGAAGGTTGGTCTTTAGGCGGTTTCAAGAGTACTGGTTTTAAGAACTTATCTCACAATCTGGAAATGCTTGGCTTTCCTTTGGCAGACCCTGACCTCTCCAGCACTCAAGGTCCATTCCAGAGAATCATCCAGTGACATGGCTGGAAATGGGCATGTGCATCTGTGACTGGACCACTAAGGCTTAAGCTTCTCTAGCAGTGCTTCAGAGGCCATGCTGAAAAGTGGAGGTGGTCACCTCCACAGCACTCACGGACCAAGGACAAAAGATTACACGTATAGATCCACACGGGGGCAAGGAATTCTTTAAGAGTCATGGATAAAAATTTACATTGGCAATCTACCTAATCAAGAATTTAAATGCATAATATCAATAAATGTGAATTAAACATACTACTCCAGTTTACTTAAAAATGTGTCTTAAATAAATATTTCTTATAATAAGGCAAATAAAATAGAATAGGACTCATTTGGGTAGTTATTTTTTTTTTAATATTCTAGGAGAACAATTTAAATTGTTAAACTCTATTTAAGAAAGGAATGATGACCAAGCTCAGAGCTTCATGGGCAACAGCAAAAATCTCATCAGTGAGTCGGGTGCAGTAGCACACTTCAGTAATCCTAGCACTCAGGGAGGCAGAGGCAGGCAGATCTCTGTGAGTTCGAGGCCAGCCTGGTCTACAAAGTGAGTCCAGGATAGCCAAGGCTACACAGAGAAACCCTGTCTCAAAAAAAAAAAAAAAAAAAAAATTAAAATAAATAAATAAATAAATAAATAAATAAATAAATAAATAAAAAACAGCAGTGGTAAAACTGAAACTATTCCTAAACAAAGCAACCTCCAACATATGTCAAGCCTTTAGAACAACAAAACCTATTCTGAATTTCCAGTCTTAATCCTAAGAATTTAGACAGTGTTCACAACATAAACAGCCAACCACAAACATGTACAATTTTAAGGCAAGAGAGGAAAAAAAAAAGAACTTATTATTTCAGTCACCAATTTAAGTTGTGTTGAGATATGGCAGAACCCAGCTCCCCCTTTCTAACATAGAAAAAAATAATTATATTTTAGGACAGTGATTAAGCTGGTTGTGACTCTCCATTAGGTGACTCGGATGTTCCTGTATTGGACTTTCACACTCAGCTCTTTGTTACTCTCATTATAAAATGGGTGTCTTACATTCTACATTTTGGTCTACAGATTGATGTCTGACTCAAGGCTGGAAAGGCATAGTGGTAAGAATTTGAACAGCTGCTCACATGACTTTGCAGTCAGGAAGCAGGGACAGATGAACAGGGTGCTCTGCTTGCTTCTTTTCATTAAATCTGGGGCCCAAGCCCATGAGTGTAACCCCATCCCATCCTGTGTGTGTGTGTGTGTGTGTGTGTGTGTGTGTGTGCACGCGCATGTGCATGTGCATGTGTCCATCCAACTAACTAGTCTCTCAACAGGATTGCCATGCTCCGCCCTCATCCTTAGAGGGTATATATCTACTGATCTTTGGAAATCATTTTTATTGTCAGAGTGGGAAAATGGCATTTACACAAAATAAGTAGAGACCAACAATAGTGCAAGCCTCCTGAAACATGTCAATAGCTTTAAGTTTGAAAGACACTGATCTAGACTGATCTCAGCTATCTCCAGCCCAAGATCTCACCATTCCAAACCTAGACATCAGGGCAGTAACAAGTGCCCTGGTTTGCAGGAGTTAAATGGTAAGAGTTAAGACATCAGAACACACACCTCATCAAGTCTAGCTCATAGTAAGTACTTAGCTATTACCAGATATTTGTAACTGTCATTTTCAGAACAAAAGCCAACATCAACCTGCACATATTACAGATACGGCAGATACTGTACTAAATGTCCTAAAAATTGGTTTTCATTGCTGTGCGTTTTCTGGTACTCAGAATATGCTTTGGAAAGGTGAATGTTAATAAATCACTGTTTAGTAAATAGATGCATACAGAAAGTACAAAGATAAGACATAAAGAGTGTATGTCTTGGTATAAAGCTAACACCAACAAATTAAAGTCCTTTTATCCAGTTAAGAATGCTTTCCTTTAAAAGCTTCTAACTATAAGAACCAGGTGGTCCTACATGTAAACCCAAACTTTTTTTTCCTTCCTCTTTGTACAAAATGCAATAAAACAGGGCATGGCTGAAACCTATTACTGCAGCCTGGGCAGACTGCTGGAGCCAACGCTGCCACTAATCCTGTCCTACACCATGCAGGAAAATGAAAGAGAGGCACAGAACTCAAATAAATCAATTTCCTTTATTAGCTTCCTTTCTTTATCGTTTGCTTTTACTGTATGTTTTGTGGATTGAGTTAATCATTTTCATGTAAAGATCAATTTCAATATGCGCTTTTATTTCATAGTGGCTGCAGATACTGTAGAGAAGGCAAGCCTAGAGGAAGATGTGGAAGCATAAACTTGTGTTGCTGTGTCCAGTGTCCCATGGCACACCACTGTCAATTTCTCATGGGAGTATTCCAAAATCCTGTGCTCTATTGTTAGCGACAACTTAGCTAAGCTACATCTCGAGCAAAACTGGGCTTATTTCCCAGTGTAAGCCAACTGAATACTCTCTCTCACTCTCTCTCAAGGTAGATGTAATCTATATGTTTGCATATACTCAAGCAATCTTGTTATGAGTAAAAGTCAAGATTATTATTAAGAATCACACTACTGAGACATATCTCTCTCTTTTATTTAACTACGTACCCACTTTACATTTTAATTACTGGCTTTGAGGAAGCCTAAGAATTTGAGGTGCTAAGACGTGCCACTGCTGCTATATCACACCATTTTCCCTGCTAAATAAGCAAGTGCTTTCGTCTTAAAAAAAAAAAAATCACTTCACATGTATCTAGACTGAAACTAAAAAGAGTTTTACAACTTCTGAGTTAAGGAAAACAGCCACGTGTAGATAATCTTCCAGTGCACTGTACATACAGAAAGATATATAGCTGTGTGTAAATAAGCACACAGGTACATGTAATAGCACCCTTACATTTCTCTTTCCCTTAGTGATTTGTTGATTGGCAGAAAACAGAAGCAGCTCTGGGATCTGCTGAACCTGCTGTGAGTTCATCATTTTTCAACTCTCAAACTTCAGACTTAGGTTAAACAAAGGGAGCACACACCTCATTTTGCAGAGCACTAAGAGAGCTTTGCCCAAGTTTGTTCAACAGCATCTCCCTGCTATTGCTATACACTGCACATTCATTCTAGAAACAGTCCCTTCAAGTAAGCTATCTTCATTACATTCAAAGCCATTGTGTTCAAGTCAACCAAGTATCTTGGACATGCTGTCAAGTTGCAACACAATTCCTCCCCTGAGAATGAGTTAAACTGAGGGCGAACTTAGCTTCGAGGCCTTAGTATTTTTTGTTTGTTTCTTTATTTTTTATTCCAAATAAGTTCCGTCTTCAAACCGCTCCTGTAACTCTCAATCCATACTTGCCTACAGTATTAAATGGTAGATCTGGTTCATAGAAAATACAAATTACACATCTACTACATGGAAAATCCAATGTCAGAATATATAAAGAGAACAGCAGTTGAAGATTTTTAAGGATCAAAGGCAGTAAAGGAGAAAACGGTTCAAGGAAAAGAAACAATCTAATGGAACATAAAGGAGATTATGCCAGTGGGAGAAAAGAAAGGCTGAGGGTTAAGATGAGAGATAACTGATAATAGAAAGCAAAGGTCAGTCATCTGGGCCAAATGATCATCTGTTTATCAATTTGGCATTTCCTAAGATCTAATGGTGTTATAGATACTATATAAGTTGGAAAAAATATATGACTTTAATATTGATCCAGTTCTACCCTGGCATCTGACCTCAGAGGGAAGATCAATTCCCATTATCAGAGCATAGGCTTGAAAAAAAAAAAAAAATATATATATATATATATATATATATATATATTTCCATTAGAAATCAAATATGTAGATGTTAATCCTTTATAAAGCAACTTATTTCACAATTAAAACAAAAAACAATATATTAATATCAAAGTATATTACTAATATAAACCCTCCAGTTTCACTGCAAAGCACTGAGTTTAGTAAGCCTAGGTATTCCTATACAGAATTAAACTTCTACTTTTCCAATATTCTCCTCAGTGTATATATGAAAGATTATAAAGAATATCCACTTTATTTCAAAACAAGTAGAGATAATCCATCAGTTTAACAGATTAAAGAATATTAAAAATGAAGGAAGCTTCTAAATTTGACTTCAAATCAGGGGAAATCTTAACAACAACAACAAAAATTGGACAAATAAAAAAAAACAGCAAAAATACCATGTTAATTCTTAATAATTCTAACAACCAGTGGAAAATCAATGGTAGGAAAGCCAAAGCTTCTTAGAGCAGCAAGTTTGAAAAGCATCTAGCTTTTCAGCTTTGGCTCAGGAGAGACAAGGGTGTAACTGTCATCAGTCATCCCAAATTCAGGTTCATTCTAATGCCAGTGACCTCCTCCATGCCACCCATATCCGACCCTAATGAGATCCAAGTCATGTTCCTTAGGTGCACCTGAGGCGAGGTTGACACCACATCTTCCTTGGCCTACAAGGTAGGTTTCCTGGGTCTGTCTCCAAAAAAAGTTGGTGATGACATTGCCAAGGCAACCAGTGACTAGAAGGATCTGATTACAGTGAAACTGAGCACTCAAAACAGACAGGTCTAAATGAGGTGGTGCCCTCTGCCTCTGTCTAATCGTCAACATCCTTAGAGAGCCACCAAGAGACACAAAGAAGAGGAACACAAAGCTTGTGGAAATACCACTTGTGATGAGATTGTCAGCATTGCTCAGCAAATGTGCCACCAGTTGTTAGCCAGAGAACCTTCCCTAGGTGCTACACAGTCTGTAGCCTGCAATGTGGGTGTCTGCCGCCCTCTGACTTCATAGATGATACCAACAGTACTGCAGTGGGATGGCCAGGTTGTTCAGGAGCAGGAAATGAAAAGACTTCAATAAAAGACTATCTGATAGGAAGGAAGGAAGGAAGGAAGGAAGGAAGGAAGGAAGGAAGGAAGGAAGGAAGGAAGGAAGGAAGGAAGGGAGGGAGGGAGGGAGGGAGGGAGGGAGGGAGGGAGGGAGGGAGGGAGGGAGGAGAGAGACAGAAAGAAGAACCTCTAAAATTCAGGCATGCAAACAATCCTGTCCATACAGGGAATTCTAAGAAGATACATATGAACTGCTAAAGGAAATCATGAAAATAATACATGTATTAAGTTACAAATCTGATAATGAAACAGGAAGTATGACTAAAAGACCACAGAGAGATCCCACAGCTGTAGAATACAGTAACGGGGGGGAAAATCAGTAGGGTTTGTCTATAGTTATGTAGAGAATTAGCAGAGGGACATGTGAAATCAGCCAGACTAAAGAAAAAGAAAGACTAAATGAAGGTAAAGGAGGAATATGGGATGTGTGCAACACCACCAAACACACACACACACATACATGTAAACACACACACACAAATGTGCGCATACATACAAAGTCCCCAAGGAAAACAGAGGGATGGTGAGAAGAAAACCTACTTAAAGCAATATTGTGGGACAGTGTCTCCAATTTTTGAAGGCTTATGGTTTTCCTTTGAAAATACAAACAAAATCAACAAATATTCAGTCAGAATAATTATAAACAGGAGAGAAAATTAAAATTGAAAATAGTAGGCAATAGAAGTGATACCATAGAAATAAAACAGATCATAGAAAACTAGTAACAATTAGACTCTAACAAATCAGATAACCTATGAACCAATTCCCATCAACATGTGACCCACGAACTGTGAATAAAGAAGAAACAATCTGAACCATCCTGTGGCAAATCAGGAGATGAATCATCAATAAAAGAAATCCCAGGGCCAGATGGTTAGGCTAAAGAATTCTACCAAACATTTAAAACTAATATTAATTTTCTCAAACTCTTCCCGAAAGATGAAGTTTAGGGAATACTTCAAAATGAACTTTTACAAAGCCAGCATCACCCTGCTACCAAAGCTGGATAGAGACAAAACAGGGGAAAACGATTGCCAATCAATTATTTGTGATGAATACAGATGTAAAAACCCTTAACAAATTACTAGAAAACTGAATTCAAAACACTGAAATGTTAAAAGGATTATACACTACAACCAAGCAAGATTACCCTGGGGGGAGAGGGGAAAAGAGGGATGGCTCGGCAGTTAAAAGCCTGTATTTCTCTTCCCGAAGGACCCAAGCTCAATTCCCAGCACCTACTTCAAACGGCTCACAACTATCTACAGCTCTAGTTCCAGGAAATGTCCACCTCTAGCCTCTCCAGTACCTACATACTCATGATATAGACACCCATACATTCATGATAAAAATAAGGTTAATACTTTAAAAATATTAATATTTAGTTTGTGCAAGTCAATTTATACTGTGTTTCATATCATTTCAACAGTTGCGGGAAAAGTGCTGACAGAATTCAATATCCTGTCATGATTAAAAAATTGCTTTCAATAAAACAGACACAGATGGAACATGCTACAACACAATAAAGCGTATCTAGGCCACTACTAACATGTTATAAGCTCAGGAGTGAGAGAATGGCTGCATTCACATTTCTGTTGAGCATACATATAACGCTAGAAGTTTAGACCAGAATAACTGGGGCTGAAGAGGTGGTTCAGCAGTTAACAACACCTGTTGCTCTTGTAGAGGACTTGGATTTGGTTTCCGGTACCCACATGGTAACTCAAGCCATTCATAACTTCAGATTCAAGGTATCAAACACCCTCTTCTGGCCTCCAGCGGCACCAGGTACACATGTAATGCACAGGCGAAACATTCATACACATGAAACGAAATAAATAACAAACAAACAAACAAACAAATAAATAAATAAATAAATGAGATAAAAGGGACCCAAAAGAGGAGAGGAAATGTGCTTGTTACTTCTGCTTGTTGATATCATGATTTTATATGCACAAACTGGTATTGCACCAAAGAAATCGGACTATAGCTGAGCAGTAGTTTTCTTACTCATGATTCAAGCCAGGTGAAAAACTGAGGCAGGAATATTTTAAGCCTAAGGATGGTATGAACAACATAGCAAGAACTCATCTCATATGTAAATAAAAACTGTTTTAACTGATAAGCAAATTCAATAATGCTGTAGGTAATAAAGTCATCCTATAATCTTGTCAGTGTTTATATATATATTAATAATTTGGTATATTAATAAACTATGTGAAAAGAAGTAAGTAATTGTATACATAAGAGAAAATAATAAAATTAAACAGATAACACATCAAACAATAAATTTAACCAATAATTTAACATCTAAATTCTTAAAAGCTTAAAATCCATAAAAGAAATTGTAGGTCATACAAATGTAAAGGAACGCTGCCCTGTAATAAATAGTGTTAAGATAGCCATATCATCCAACATAATCCACAGATTCAGTGAAATAATTACCAAAATCCCCAAGTCATTATCAATGTAAATGGAGGACTGGAAAAAATCTTAACAGATAAAGCATTTGCAAAATAACGAAAGACCACAGTCAATAAGAACAATAACAAAACCAGGGACAGGGCTAGAGACATCTAATTATATGATTACAACATCTATTTGCAAAGCTATAGTAATCAAAGCAGCATGGTACTGGCAATAGAGTAGAAAACCAAGATATAAGTTCAAAAAATTTTAGACTATTAATTTGTGACAAAGCTTCTGTTTTTAGTTGGAATGTCTATCGTTCTTATAAATACCGTGATAAAAAAAAGACTTGGAGAAGGTACAGTTTATTTGACTTATATCTCTCTGTTCACACTTCCGCACTGGGGGAAGTCAGGGCAGGAACCTGAGGCAAGAACCTGGGTTTCTGGCAGGAACTGGAACTAAGACCATGGATGAGTGCTGCTCACTGGCTTGCTCCCCAGGGCATGCTCAGCCTGATTTCTTACACAACTCAGGACCACCTTCCAGGGATGGCACCACCCACAGTGAACTAGTTTCTCTCACATCAATATTAATAAAATGTTCCAGAAGCTTGCCCACAGGCTGGTCTGTTTAGATCATTTTCTCAAATGAGGTTCTTTCTTCTGAGATGAATCTAATTTATGCCAAGTTGACTCAGATAGACAGACAGATTAGATAGATAGATGATAGATAGATAGATAGATAGATAGATAGATAGATAGATAGATAGATAGATAGATAGATAGATAG
>NW_026585742.1:2400094-2404223 GCF_907164565.1 Psammomys obesus
TAGATAGATAGATAGATAGATAGATAGATAGATAGATAGATAGATAGGAAGGTTATAGATAGATGGCAGTCAAGGAACATACAATTGAGAATAGACAGTTTCAAATGTGTATAGAAACTGATGCCCACAAGTAAAATGATGCTGGACTCAGTTACAGTTCAGCATGAAGGATCCCCATCAGGCTTATGTGTTTAGACACCTGGTGACCAGAAGGTCTTTTGGGAGGAACCTTCAGGAGGTGGACTAAAGTGGAAGAGGTGGGTAGCTGGGAAATGGGCCACATGGGTTCCTGCCTGGCCATGATTCCAGCCCAGGCTCTCTGCTTCCTGGCTGCTGCTCCTTGTATCAAGGGCCTCAGACTCCCAAACCTACAGCTTCTAGCTACCCCTGCCATCAATGGGAAAGGAAAACAAATCCTTCCTCTCTTAAGCTGTTTCTGTCAGGTATTCCATCCAGGGAATAAAAATAAATAAAGAATACAGACCCACATCATATCATTTCCAAAGATCAAATGAAATTAAAATAGACTGAGCACTTACCTATAACATCTAACACTGTGCATTTACTAGAAGAGACAATAGCTAAAATATGCCACTGCATTGATTGAGGGGAAAATGCCTTGGTTATCATGCCAAAACCACAAACAACAACAGCAACAATGAACGAGTGGGATTGTATCCAAGCTGAGCAGCTTCTTAGAGCAAGATAAAGCTAGTGAAGGGAAGAGACAATATTTCAAAAGCGTGGCTCAGATCTGGACTACTCAAGAAGTGCACAGAAGAGAGAAATCTAATCAACAAGAAAGGGGTATGCAACCTGCAAGTAAGCGTCTCCAAAGTAGGCACAAAGATGGAGAACAGAAACATGAAAAATGTCAGCAACACTGTGCATCTCTTGAAACTGTGAGGGGATATCACCCACACTTATTAAATGACTTCTACCCAAAAGACACTGGGAAGTGAGGACAACTGTACAGAGAAGAAGGAAACCAAATACACTCTTGGGAAAATCAGCTGTATATCCATTTTGAAAACCACTGTAGAGATCCCTCAGAAAACTTAAAACAGAATTCTATATGGAACACTAATCCACTTCTATTGATACACTGAAAAGAATTGAAATGAACACGTGAAAGTAATACCTGCATTCAATGCTCATTGTACACTATTCTCAGTAGCTAAGAAATGGAGGCACTCTGAGTGTCCATCAGATGAATGGATAGTGAAAGTGTTCAGAAGTTTATACCATAGAATATTATACAACACTAAAAGTAGTGACATACTGGCATTTGTGACTGCTTAGATGAACTTGTAGGAAAATAAGCTATCCATAGAAAGACAAGTATTAATAGACTGAATCGAGAAAATCAAACTTAAGGAAGGAGCTATTAGCATAGTTATTACCAAATGCTGTAAAGGCCATAAATGGGGAAAGAGAAGATGTGGATCAAAATACATTTCAATCAGATAAAAACAAGATTTCATGAGCTTTGCCACAAAAATGGTAGCTGTGAATGCACTATGTATTTCAAACAATAAATATGCTTTGAATAAAGCAAAATAAGTCCAAGGTGATAGATTCCTCAATCAGCCTGTAAGAATTCCACGTTACAAATATGTATAGAAGCTTTCTGCTATTCCACATAAACATACATAATTATTTTCTAATCTGAAATAAAATTTCAAAATGAAGGCTAATTCAGAGCACTTAGAATTTGCTATTCAGCTGAATGTGTATGTGTAAGGGTAAAGAGCAAACACGACATTATGCTTTCACACTACTTTTTACTAAACACATGTAGAAAGAGGCAAGGAGAGATGACATTTCTAACAAACCTAGGAGAAGCACACTAGCAGGAGATGGCTCCAATGGAACATAGATTAAAATAACTATACACTCTGAGGAGTTCTACAGAGGAGCAGAGAAGGCACAGTCTACCTTAAGAAAAAAAGAAGACAGACTCGCTAGCTACATTGGACAGTTTTATATTCAAGAGTTAATTTAATCCCCCTCAAGTAATTATCAGGAAATTGTCACAAGGTCTTAGGAAAAAAAAAAACTGCAAGAAAGTATTTTAAATGCTTTATTGGAAAAAGATAAATGTCTAAAGTTTCCAGATCATATTTTAATTTTTAAAAATAGGTGGCATATGTAGAACACATTTTGCTAGGAACTCTTTTAAATATATATTGGTTACTATTCATAGAAATATACAAAAATAGTACGGTTAATTTTTCATATATAAGATGAACAATATAGCTTTTATTTTAATAATACAACCTAGAGAAATGAATGATTGCCTTGAAAAAGCCATCAAATAATACAGATGATTTAAGATACTAAAATTAATTTTTCAAATATTAAGCACTTTATGATACAATGTCATTTTTTTGCTCATGTGCAAAAAATATTTTTGCTTAGAGGATCTCTCTCTCCAAACACACAGCCAAGACCTTTCTTTTCCCAATATGGCGACTAGACTCAGAAGTTTGGTCTTTATAAAATGTATCCACCATTCTTTCATTCATTGGTCCTAGAATCCAGGGGCAGAGCAGGAAGCTTAAGTACTGTGCCAAAAGCCATCCAGAGGGGCAAAGCTGACAAGAGATGATGGGTACGCAGCAGCTCCATACACATACATAAAGTGGGATTCTGGAGTTTTGTATATGCTCTATATGCTCATGAAGATTCTTCTAGGGGCATGAGCTGCAGCACCTCCCAGTTCAAGACACTGAGGCCAACATTCTCTGTGATTTAGAAAAGGCTTCTGTCAGCTCCTCAGTCCAGTGTGTTGAGCTCCCCCAGTTTACTCCATATCGCATTTGATTTCTATTAAGAAAGAAAGCTATTCTTCATTCTTGTTTCTACTTGAACATTATTAAAGAGCTCAGCATTTGCTGCAGGGGAAAACTGCACATTATTTTTCATGACCTTCTCTCCCCTGACTAAGAAAATAATCCACTTAATGTGTCCAGGAGGACAATAACCCTACTGCTACATGAGGGCAGTACAGACTTCTAGGGAACAGAGCCATTTACAAAAACATTGAGGAGTTTGCCAAACACTGTAGGGTTTACAGGGCCATTGGTAATTACTGTGTATAATGCATTCTGAACCCACTGGCAGTGAGCTGCCTGATCTTTCTGGGCTGTGTCTTTCAGCTGAATGCTGCTTATTTTCTACATAACAAATGACAGAGAGGGTGTTGGTCTGTTTTGTATAAAAACTTAAAAGTATGCTTTAGGTCACAACAAAATATGCCAGTCAGCCAATTATAAAACACAAAATCATTTCAATAAACTCACACATTGTATAATTTGGGGCAACATACAGAGGCTATAGATGTCTTGTTGCTGGCATGTTTGAGCTTGGAGAAGTGGCAATGCTGAATTCTCTAGTACAGAAGTTCTCAACTTATGAATCGTGACTCCTTTGGGGATCATATGACCCTTTCATAGCTGTTCCTTAAGACCATCAGAAAACACAGATATTTACATTATGATTCACAACAACAAAATCACAGTTACAAAATACCAACAAAAATAATTTTATGGTTGGGGGTTGTCTTAGTTAGCATTTTATTGCTGTGAAGAGACACCATGACCACAGCAACTCTTATAAAGAAAACATTTAGTTGGTGGCAGCTTAGAGTTTCAGAGGTTCATTTCATTACTGTCACGGTGAGAGGCATGTCAGCATGCAGGCAGACATGAGAAAGAGCTGCGAGTTCTACATTCAGGTGCACAGGCAGCAGAAGCAACTGTGTGCCACACCAGGCAGAGCTTGAACATGTCAGATCCCTAAGCCAGCCACCACAGTGACACACTTCCTCCAGTAAGGCCACACCTGCTTCAAAAAGGCCACACCACTCCAACACCTCCTAATAGTGCCACTCCCTATGGGCCAAGCACTCAAACGATGACTCTATGGGAGCCATAGCTATTCAACTACTGCAGGGGGTCAACACAGCATGAGGAACTGTATTAAAGGGTTGCAGCATTAAGAAGACTGGGAACCACTGCTCTAACAGAAGCTATGCCCAAAGTTGTAGGAATCTACCTTTTCCCACTGGCAGACTGCGAGGTGATTCCTAGGAAAAGTCAGGATATATATATATATATATATATAT